>NC_060275.1:58990585-59222035 GCF_021613505.1 Equus quagga | reverse complement strand
CCGGCCCAAGGAGGGCGACACCCCCAAGTCCTCAGAAGGAACCATCCAGCCCAAGGAGAGCGACACCTCCAAGTCCTCAGAAGGAACCACTCAGCTGGTAGAAGGGGACATCCCGAAGCCGGCAGAAACAACAGTGGAGCTCCTGGAGGCTGACATGGTGAAAGTGATCCTGAGCAAGGAGGACTTCAAGCTGGCGCTCCAGGAGGCTGGGGAGAGGCTGGTGGCCGTGGACTTCTCTGCCATGTGGTGTGGACCTTGCAGGACCATCAAGCCTCTTTTCCGTTCCCTGTCTGTGAAACACGACGATGTGGTGTTCCTGGAAGTGGATGCAGATGACTGCGAGGAGCTGGTGAAAGACCTCGAGATCTCTTGCATCCCAACCTTTCAGTTTTACAAAAAAGAAGAAAAGGTGGGGGAATTTTGTGGCGCCCTTAAGGAAAAACTCGAAACAGTCATTGCAGAATTAAAATAATCATGTATTCTGCAAGCATTGTAAACAGTCAGCTGTTTATTATAGCTTGTGATTTTTTATTTACAAAAAAGATGATGTATAATGAGAATGTATGTCTAAATGGCACCTGCTTGTAAATTATGAATATTAATTTATTTGTTTCAAAATGAAGTCAAAGCACTAAAGCATATTGCGACCATGTTTTTGTTGATAGGGAAGAATTTCCTTTGCTGGAGATTGGAAGTCCAGCTGTTCCCTATTTTTCAATCTTTGATTTTTTTTCCGCTCACTCCCGAAAATCCAGCTCACCTAGTGTTAGCAGCAACATTGGAACCCTAGACAATTCTTCCGTAGAATTACATGATTTAAAGACGAGTGGAAACTTCTTTTCTCATGCTCATGTATCTTTCAAGTTTCTGATAAGAAACTTTTGGAAATAAAGAATTGGAAGATTTGCATATCATATGTAACCTCCTCCCTGTGTGGAGAGTGCTACGGCGGCCTTGGGGAATTCCATGGGCTCACCAACCCCCAGTGGGCTTTGTTGGTGGCAGAGTTGAGACCAAGGCCATGTTTCCAGATTTCAAGTCCAGGCCTCTTTCTACTAATCCATACTCACAGAATCTGAGACAGAGCTCAAAACTTCTGCTTTCTCAGAGCTTTATTATTCAGGTTTAGGTCAGTGTGATCCTCAGTGCCATTATGACATCAACTCCCTGGTGACAAAGTTTCTGCTTTATCCTCCCCGGTAACTGGGTTTCTGAGACCTACTCTCAGGTCTCTCAGAGCCCAAAGACCCATGCCTGGATCACAGGTAGTGACTTAGTCTAGAGATTTTGTGGTTTTATATATATATACACACACATATACGTATGTATACAAATAACTGCATATACATAATTATGTAATTTGATGAATTTGGACATGTGCATACACCCATGATGCCATTATCACATCAAGGTAATAAACATAGCTATCACCTCTAGCAGTTTCCTTGTGTGTTTCTCTCTTTTTTTTTTTTACGGGAAGTTCACTTAACATGAGATCTGTTCTCTTACCAAATTTTTTTTTAAAAGAATGCTTTTTTTTCAAAGATTTTTTAAATTTTTTCTCCCCAAAGCCCCCATAGTTACATATTCTTCGTTGTGGGTCCTTCTAGTTGTGGCATGTGGGATGCTGCCTCAGCGTGGCTTGATGAACAGTGTCATGTCGCGCCCAGGATTCAAACCAACGAAACACTGGGCCGCCTGCAGCGGAGCGCGCGAACTTAACCACTCGGCCACGGGGCCAGCCCCTCTCTTACCAAATTTTTAAGTGCACAACACTGCATTGTTAACTCTAGGCACTATGTTGTACAGCAGATCTCTAGAACTTGTTCATCCTGTATAGCTATAACGTTGTAGCCACTGAACCACAATTCCCCATTTCTCCCCCTATTCCCTGTCAGCCACCATCCTATCTTCTGTTGGTCTAGAGTGTTTTACAGAATTTAAACTAGTTGTCAACATGTCAAAAACCAGGATTCCTTTTAAGATCTTGAATTCTAACTTTTCTTGAGGAATTGCGCAATATGGCAATCCGGGCTTGCATTACCTCAAGAAACCAATCTAATCTTAGGGGCGCGGGCAGTTACCTCCCTTAGATGGGGCATGGATTCTCCAGTCCTCTGCTGGACTGGCTTCTTCATTTACCCAGTTGAGCTGGAATCTCTGTCTTAGTTAACTGCAGGATGGGACTCCCCCAGCAGCTTCCATTGGATGCCTACCCTGACCTTAATAACAGACCTCAACTGAGCCATTAGAAACAACCATGTAACAACAGCAAACAAAATACCATACATACTTGGCCTTTTTCCCAAAAAGATCTGGAAGGCCCTACAAAAAGTATCAATTATAAGGTTAACAAACTAGTAAGGGGAAATTGGGAACATGAAATAAATATGCCAACTCTGAGGGCTCGTATCACTGCTCTGATTGAGTGGCAAATTGTGTTCTAAGCTTCTCGGCAAGAGGGAGGTGGGGGAAGAAAAGGGAAACAATAATCCCCAGACGTCATTACCCAAAAGGAGCAAGCATGAGAATTGGAAAAAGGAATCAAAGCCTTCTTGTTACTAAATTCCTGAATGAAGCTTTTCATCTGGGACCTTAAGTTTGAGACACACAACAGTGGATGATGTTCTTGACATTATTTTTAATAATAAATTCAGAACATTTTCATATGGCTATTTCTGGCAATAATCTTTCATAGAACCCAAAGCTGTAGTCATAAAACACTTCTCAATGCAGAGATTCCAGATTTAAGGTGTACGAGTATATATCTTTTGTGTTTTCACATGAATGGGCTTTTACCACTGATTCATACACCTCATCGCTTCTTTCCCTCTGGTGGAGAGACGTTCCTCTGACTTTTTTCACTCATATTTGTTTCTATTTTCTGTATTGAACAAGCCTGGTTTTAATATGACTCTGTCTCCTTAGACATCAAGGCCCAGACTTCAATGAAATAACCCAAACTCTGGGCTACCAAAGCCCTGTTTGGACCACTTAGTGAGGCTGACACTTGAGACTGCGTAGTTTGGAGGACCAGGGCCCCTGAGATCTAACGTCAGTGAGTTACGCCAACTGCTTTTTCTGGGACTCTAGTATTGAAGATATTTCTCTCATAGGTCTTCCTTTATATTTAGGTTACTAAGTGATCACATGGACAATGACCTCAAAAAAATCTTTAAAAATAATTGTGGTAGATTTTTCAGCTGATTTTATACTGCCAATGTAAGTCAAGGCGGGAACGATAGCACAAGTCAATGAGGGCAATTCTGCAGAGCCAACGCAGTGCACAGCCAACGTGTGGCTCTCTGACGATCTAGTTTGATCCTGGAAGAAAATCCAAACTACCAGAGAATCCATCCCTGTCCTTCACACCACCCACCGTTGCCGTTGTTTCTCTCACAGTTTGGACTATTGTTGAGCAGTAGCCAGGTCAAAGTTATGTTCTCTGCAGAAAGCTTGAGTACGGACATTCTATTTTGCTAATTAAGAAAGAATCATGTATTTTTCTTTAAAAATGAGCCAAGCAAGTGATATCACTTCTACTATTCAGCATGAAGGAGAAATAAAAAGCACTTCTAATGAGAAGGAAGATTCCAGATAATCATGTTGGCTTAGAATGATGAAAATCTGACGAAAGTCTTAATAAGAATCAATGGGGGGCCGGCCCCATGGCCGAGTGGTTAAGTTCTTACGCTCTGCTGCAGGCAGCCCAGTGTTTCGTTGGTTCGAATCCTGGGCGCGGACATGGCACCACTCATCAAGCCACGCTGAGGCGGTGTCCCACATGCCACAACTAGAAGGACCCACAACTAAGAATATACAACTATGTACCGGGGGGCTTTGGGGAGAAAAAGGAAAAAAATAAAATCTTAAAGAATCAATGGGAAACCTGTTTGAGTTAATAAGAGAACTGAACAAAGTAGCAATTTTCTGGGTTATATCCAAAAATTAATGGTTTCTCTTTGATTCAGTGATAAATAATTGAGAATCATTACGGAAAAAGGTCTCATTCATAATAGCGACAAAAAATAATAGATTTATCAACGCTCCTAACAAGAACAGTAAAAATGATTAAGACTAAATCTAAAAGTTTTGAGAAGTATACAGCAAGTAGATCTGAACAAAGTGAGACACAGTCCCTTTCTCCGTTAGAGAGAAAGACTGGAAGAAAGAGCCTTTACACTTGACTGGTAGACTTCATGCAATGAAAACCAAAGTCTCAATGAGATCATTGGGACAATTTGACAAAACACTTAAAAATTCACTGAGAATCACAGGCAAGAATGGATAGGAAAAAATCTTAAATGAGAAGTAATGAAGAGAAATTTGCCCTATCAGAGATTAAAATGTATGATTAGTACAGCAACTGTATAGTAAGTGTGGTGAGACCGATAGTGGGACTGATGAGGGAACGAAAGAGAGCAATGAAACACAATGGTAACTAAGAATCAGACTCGGGTACGTAACTAGTAAGGTATGAAAAAGGATACGTTTCAAATTGATGGAATGTGAGTGGATTATTTTCAAAAAATTACATGGCAAAATTTGGATATTTGGGGGAATAAAAACATCCCAGCCCCATGCCAGACACCAAAATAAACCCTGGGTTAAAGATTAAAAAATAAAGTAAAAAATAAAATATAGAATCATTAAAGAATTGAAGAAGATTTAGTTAAACATTTATCTGATTCACGGATGGAAAGGGGATTTTCTAAATATAAGTGCAATCAAAGAAATAAATTTGAACATATAACAAACTTAAACTTTCCCATTCCAAAATATAAACAAAATTAACAGGAAACAAGAAACTGAAAAAGTATTTGCCAAATGTATGGTGTAAGATTCAATATATTTACTATAAAAAGTACTCCTACAAATCAGTAAGAAAAGTAGAATACCCCAATAGAAAAATAGGCAAAAGCCACAGTCAGTTGATATTAGAGTAAGAACACATGAGTAATAAACATGAAAAGCTTTCACTGATAAGTACAGAAATACCAACAAAAGTCAGCAGGACTTTGCTAGTACGGCCTGCAAGGGTGTGTGGCAACAGTGCTACCGAGGAGAGAAGATTGCTACAAACTCTTCCGGAACACAGTGCTGTAACAAAGGTGCAGACCACACGGTGAACTGTAGCTTGTGCTTGAGTCAGCTTGGGCTGCCGTAACAAAGTCCCCTGGACCGGAGGTCAGGGGCGGGGGGCCTTCAACAACAGGAATGCGTCTCTCACAATTCTGGAGATTGGAAGTTGGAGATCAAGGTGTCGGCCGGGTTGGCTTCTCCTGCGGCCTCTGTGCTTGGCTTGCAGACACTGTCTTCTCCCTGTTTCGTCTTCACATAGTCGCCCTTCAGTGTGCACATCCCTGGTGTCTGCGTGTCCAGACTTCCTCTTCTTAGAAGGAGACCGCGGCCCACCCTATCAGTCTCATTTTACCGTAATCGTTTGGATCCTATCTCCAAATACAGTCACATTCTGAGGTACTAGGGGTTGGGGTTTCAACATATGAATTTGGTCGCGGGGATATGCAATTTAGCCCATAACAGCTTAAGATGTGGCTCGGAGGCCAGGCTTGAAGACTCCCGTGCAGCCGCGTCACAGAGACAATCATACCAAAGCAAGGATTAGGAGCCCCAGGAGGACCCTGACGTTGCATGTCAGAGAAGGGCGGTATCCTAGGAAACTGCCTCATGGCTTTGCGGAGTCTGTCCTAAAAGTGAGAGCAGGAGCTTCGCCAAAGGCCAAAAAGAAGACTGTGCCAGAAGGGTCTGCAGTCTCTCTTAAACAGAGGCCTTGAAGCACAGACCTGGAAATCATAGCGCCGAGGCCTCAGATGGCAGTGAAGCCAATGGTGCATTTCTCCAAATGATTCTTCCGCCTTGAAAGAAGTTGCAGGCGTTGGGGGCCCATCATCAAGCTCTTGTGCCCCAGGGCAAATGCATTCCGGCCTTCCATTGACTTCCTGCTCTTCCTCAAGCAGGCTGGATGGTCGGGCATGCAGTGTGGAATTCTATTCCGTTCTCCTGTGCGGGAGGTGGGTGGGCAAAGTAAAGATGGCTCAGGATTGTATTAAATCAGGGTTTCCCACACTAGTGGTCATAAAAACCACATGAGGTGCTGCTGTTAAACATTCAGATTTCTAGGCCTCTGTACTTGAAAAACTGGATTCAGTAGTTGGAGCTGGGGCCTCGGAATCTCTCCCTATAGTCTAAAGGAAAATCATCCAACAAGTCCAGCCCCCCCAAGCTCCTATCCTGTGCAGACCGCAGTTCCTACATGTGCTCCTCACTCTCAGGACAATTACTCTCTGCACAGCGTCATCTTTATCTAATTTCCACCCCCCTTTCCAGAAACCCACAACCCCAGCCCACAGGAGTTGTCTTACCCCAGAACCGGTCACCTTCCCAGTAGCATTTCCTCCCTGAGTCTCAGTTATTCAATTTGGGATACCACCGCCAGAGGTGGGGCTAGACTGTCTATGGGGGTCTTTGCGGTCCAAGTTCCGTAAGGAGGCTAGGGCTTGGGTGGGTCCAGTCTCTTTGAGATGTCCCACTAGTATGAATCCCTAATAGTATGCCTCTTATTTTTCTGATAATCCAGAGTACAACTGTTGGAACAAACATATACTCCCACAACAGAGTCACGCCTCAGAGACCGAATTACGTAACCCCATAGGGACCTTCCTCCTGCAGGAAGCTCTTCCTAACTGTCTCTATCATTTGCAAGGCTGCTTCTTTTCCAGTGGAGTTAGGACCTCACATTATTATACAGAGCATCCTTACTTCATCCCTTCTCTCTCAAATTGGTTCCACAGGTCTACCAGAAATAAGAAAATGGGTTCATTGCTGAGTCATAGCTACAGACTGTTGAAAGATAAACTGAGGCATATTAAAAATTTTAAGAGTTTATTTGAGCAAAAATTGACTTCAGTTGGGCAGTGCCGAACTGGAAATAGGTAGGAGTGCTCCGCCACCAGGACCCAGAGGAAAGACTGACACAGAGAAGGTGTGCAAGCAAAGAAAGAGAATTACCGATTGGCTGTAGTTTAAAGCCTAGTTGGTTGTTTGTGATGGGTGTGTCCCTAGGTTTCGATTTCTTAATCTTTTATTTATTTTATTTTCTTAAAGATTTTATTTTTCCTTTTTCTCTCCAAAGCCCCCGGTACATAGTTGTATATTTTTAGTTGTGAGTCCTTCTAGTTGTGGCCTGTGGGATGCCGCCTCAGCATGGCCTGAGGAGCAGTGCCATGACAGCGCCCAGGATTCGAACTGGTGAAACCCTGGGCCGCCGAAGCAGAGCGCGAACTCAACCACTCAGCCACAGGGCCGGCCCCTCGATTTCTTAACCTTGAGGCATTTACAGGCTTAGGTTTTGATTTGCTTACGTAGGCCGCCATGGCATTAGGGCCACCTCAGTCTAATGACCTTCTTGTTTAATTAATTTAACAAGGGCTACAGTCCACTGAGTTCCCCTGGGGCGGAGATGTGGGAGTCTCAGTTATGCCTCTTGATGGTCTGGCCAGATTTCTGGGCTTCATTTATTAGACGGAGGGCCTTCCTCCTCCTGATCAATGCTTGGAGGAGGGGGCAGGGTGAGACGAGTGGTTTGCTCTTCCGGATTCATTGAGAAAGGAAAAAAGAGAATATAAAGGTCAAGATACTAAGAACAGAATGATCCCTATTTTGTTTAAAGGTTGAATAAAAGGTGTAAATTGTTATCATTGGCTACTTGTATGTATGGAAATTTTTTCTTTCATTCCATTTTTGTTTCTCTCTGCTTATGTATATAATGAAAAAAAATTAATAGGCTACTTTCGAGATCCCAGCTACTTAGAAACTGCTGGGAAATACAAAATCTGGGAGGACTGACGCGAAAGGAAATGGGCATAATGGCCCAATGTCAAGGAGGTTCTGGTGGAGTCTTTGAATGCTGAGCCAAAGCCAAGGTTCTGTGTTCCAGTCGTGCATTGTGCGCCTTCCCAGCTTTCTCTTACAAATAGTCTGAGAGACTAAAACAGTACATGCTCTTCTGTTGAAGGCCAGCTGCCTGAGTGATTGTGGACGTCATGCGGTAGGTGATATATTCAGTTTTTGGTGGCAGGTGATAGAAACCCAACTTAAACCTGCTCCAGCAAAAATGGAGAGTGTATTGGATCTTGAAACTGGAAAGTCTGGGGGGACAAACTGCTTCAGGTGGATGTGGGAGTTCAAACGTCATCAGGACACTGAAGTTTTCCACCTTTCAGCTCTGCTGGTCATCTTGATTTCATCACCGACTGCTTGCACAACTCATGATTATACACAAAAAGTGAACCTGTTTCTTAATAACTACAACAAAAGTCCCTCGAAAAACTCTGATTGACTGGATCACGTGCCGGTCTCTGAGCCATTCTGAGTACTTGGGGGAGATGGGGTACTCTGAGCGGTCTGGGCCAGGTCACTTTGCACCCCTGCAGCAGGGTCAGTGTGTAAGTTTCACTAAAGATGGCATATGGAATATGAATCAAAAGAGGTATGAAACGCTTGTGAAGTGGATGCTCAGAAAGATGACAAGGGTGTGAACAGGGTAAGACAGTTTTGGAGTCTGCTCTTCTAAGTGAGGCTTTTGAAATTTATTTTTCTCTAAGTATGAGCAACTTAATTTAACAGTGGGGGTCTACATAGAATACTTCTTGGGTATTCAACACTACTGCCTTTTTGAGGCAGAAATGTTTATTTCAAATATATTATATTCAGCAAGTGTTTAAAAGTTATGGTACATTGTTGCCTAGAGAATTCCGTTGTGATTTTTGGCAGATTTTGGTTTCCAAAATCTTGTAAGGGAACTGTGGAATGGTACATTCTATGCAGATAAGAGTTAACTGAAAAACAAAATAAACCAAAAGTTACAAGGAGAAGTTAGGCTTCAAATTTTGAAATAATAGTGGCACTTTAATCAGGAGATCTTTAAATACCTACAGTGAACATAGTTGCCCAGTGCAACAAAGACAAATATTGGGATCAAGATAGCATGGGGCCAGAGAAAGCCCAAGGCTGTAGCTTCAAGGTTTAGGAAAATCAGGATTTTCAAAGTCCAGAATGGAAAAAAGATGATTCATTTGAATATGAAAAAGCTGATAATAGAAAATGACAAACACAAAGAAGTTAAGGTTGGTAAAGAGAGGCCCTGATTGAAGTGAAGAAAGGTGAATTGTGGAAACTGAAAGAAAATGCGATCGCTCTATTCCATGTGGATTAGAAGTGTATGACTCAAAAAAAAAAAAAAAAAAAAAAAAGAAGTGCATGACCCTTACGCACACCACGTTGAGAGCCATCTTTTAAGTTAAGATGGTGACTCCGAGTAAGAGTGACATCTGCCTCGGGAAGAATGGAGAAGAGCAGGGTTGCTCTCGCTCAGAGCACAGGGTTGCTCTCTGCGGGTCTTTCTTGCTGTTTTCACTAACTGCCCCTGGAGGGTCTCTGGCCTCTGGAGAGCCACCTGACTGGTAGAGCTTGAGAAATGCGGAAAGGACTGTTTCTCTCTGTGCCCCAGAAAGGCCCAAAGCCTTGGTGTTGAAAGGCAAAGGGAAATGCAAGTCTGAAGACTCATAGATCTGTATCTTTCACTGACATTAAGAAGATACAGGAGGAAGTCATCAGCTAGCTAATGATTCTTAGTTTAGAAACGTCAGATGAGGCTAACTGTCTCCCAGAGAAGGCTTTAGAGAAGATTTCCTTTAAACCATACCAGTTAACAATGGCTATAGTGTGTTGGCGTGCTATCAGAAACAGCCAAATTAACTAGACTTGGAGCAGCATCTCAGTGTAACAATTCAACATCAATAGATTTTGCTGATTTCCTCCCTATGTTCATTTCCCTAATAAATTTGATCTCTTCCTGTCAGCAAAAATTACTCATATGAGGGGCTGGCCCTGTGGCCGAGTGGTTAAGTTCGCGTGCTCCGCGGCAGGCGGCCCAGTGTTTCGTTGGTTCGAATCCTGGGCGCAGACCTGGCACTGCTCATCAAACCACGCTGAGGCAGCGTCCCACATGCCACAACTAGAAGGACCCACAACGAAGAATATACAACTATGTACCGGGGGCTTTGGGGAGAAAAAGGAAAAAATAAAAATCTTTAAAAAAAAAAATTACTCATATGATAAAGATGCTTACTTTCAAATAATCTCTGTTTTGGTATCCGAGGTCTTTAGAAAGTATTTATAAACTCAAATTATAATTCTACTTCGTTTCGGATTGCTACCTTCACATCTGTATATTGATGTAAAAACACCAAAATAAAATTGGCAGTTGTGTAGTTTGGACACTAGCTGCCATCATTCATCCTTTTCGGGTCCCATCTATGGTACTGATTTTTTCCTTATGTGCTTAAAAAAAGGCCAAGATTTATTACATGAGGTTCAGAGACCACACATGTTTACTATTGATATTCAAGCTGAAGGCAGAAAGACAGGTACATATGTCAGGAATGAACTCTGCTCACAGGCGAGAAACTGTTTTGAATGCAGTGAATGTTCAGAGCCCATAGGCTTTCCTTGGGGAAAACTGTTTAGAGGTGCATATGAAACTGAATACTCTTCGTTTTTAATTAAAATCAATAAATTGACTTGTGATTCTTAGGATTCTTCTATACTTTATTGATTTGCTTAAATATAAGATCTTGAGAACCTTAGTTTATCCTCTTGGATGGAAATTAGATGCCTTTTCAACAATTCAAGTGAAACATGTCCCAATGTCACCTCTCCAGGAGGAATAGGAGTTGAGCTGACCAGTAAGGGAATGGGGAGTTCCTGAAGTTCCAGGGCTGAGAGCAGAGGTCTCTCTCGCCTCAGCAGCAGAGGAAGCCAACAAAGCCGAAAATGAAGCAGTGAGGTTGTGACCCAAGAAACCAGGAGGGGACTGCAGAGGTTGCCCAAACAATAGGGGTGCTCGGCGGGTATAAAAGTCACAATCCGGTTACTGGGCATGGAGACAAGATGGGCTCGGGTAAGATGTGGGGAAGGTGTGGGAATTGGAGGAGGTTGTCGCTGGGACAAGCCCTGATGAACGGGGCAGAGGTACAGTGGAGAGCGGGGTCATCCTGGCTTTGAGAGCTGTGATCAGAACAGACAAGATCTTAGCAGTTGAGTGCCACCCTAGCAACATGCTTGCCGTTTCTTTTCTAAGTAGATCATTGGGCTATACCAGAAATCTAAAATCGTATTTAGAAACTAGACAGACTTTAGACTATGCTTACCAATATCACTGTAAATTGGGTAATATGATTGGTGGCCAAAAAGTCCATCTGAAATACGGGATACGTAATCCCATAATGGGGTTTGCTGTCCCTTGATAAAAGATAAAACAAAGTTTACTACTGTGTGAGAAGAAAGGTTGAGCACGTGGACCTGAGCCTGTCTCTGGCATCCCTTGCACTTCAACTTTTGATAATTTTCAATCTTACCTAAAAAAAATGAGATTCTTAGGTTTGTGTAGTAATCACTAGCAAATTTACACATATTTGAGGTAAAATATTATTTTTCACAATGCCTCAGAAATTTTTATAAGAGAATTAGAAAAAGGGAAATAATTTTCACTTTATATAAAGCAATCTATTGATTGAATGTCTTTTATATTTTCAACTAATAGTAATATCATGTGGGCACCTCTTTATATTACATTTCTCTATGGTGGATTATTTCTCAGAGATGATTTTAACTAAATTCTTAAGCCGATGTGAAATTTATCAGTACCAACTATAGTGGACTGAATTACGGCCCCAAAGGTAATAGATTCTAACCCCTGGAACCTGTAAATGTTACTGTACTTGGAAAAAGGGTCTTTGCAGACGTGATTAAGTTAAGGATCTTGAAATGAGGATTATCTGGGTTAACCCTAAATACCATCAAAAGTGTCATTATCCAAGAGAGGTAGAAGGGGACTCACACAGAGGAGAAGGCGGTGTGAAGATGGAGGCAGAAGTCAGAGTGCTGCGGCCACAAGTCAAGGACCGCCGGCAGCCGCCAGGAGTTGAAAGAAGGAAGAGCAGACTCGCCTGTAGAGCCTGCACAGGACGGCAGCCCTGCTCACGCCTCGATTTTGGACTTGTGGCCTCCACAGCTCAGGGAGGATAAATATCTGTTGTTTTAAGCCGCAGTTAGTGGTAATTTGTTACAGCAGCCACAAGAAACTAATATACTAATGAATAACACATTTTTGCAAAAGGGGCATAAACATAAAATAGCATTGATAGGTCAGTGTTAGGACATACTTGAGTGATGTGTTCTTGCATTATATATAAGGATTTCTAGTATGACGTTTTCTTTAACAGCCTAAGAAGTTTGTATTCTGTCCAATTATGAGAATATTATTCACATAAATATTTTAATTACTCTCATTTATTGTAGGATCAGGTAGTATGGAAATGTTGGTTGTTTATTTTTTCACAATCTATAACCCATTGCACACAAAAAACAATTGTATGTTTTATTGTATTTCTTTTTCTTTAGCTCCTACACCATGTTCCTAACAGAGAGGCTGGTCAATATGACACAGATGAAAGATGGCCTATGAATGTTGATTAACAAATTCATTAGAAGGGAAACAACCGCCTAAGGATAATAAGAGATTGCCAGATGCTGTTTGAGCAGAAGGCATTTTTGAGGATTAAAGTGAAATGTAAGCTGGAATTTCTCCCTGGTGGGTGGAAGAATGTGTGCAGGAATGCAAGAAGAAAGGCACAGTGAGCTGAGGGGAGTTGCCCCAGGAAAAGGAATGTTTCCCTGCCTGGTCCTGGACCGACCGATATTCACATTCAGAACCCACTGACTGAAGAGACGGCTGAGTCTCCAGGAGGACGGCTGCAGCAATTCCATAGCAAATAAATACTGTGGTGATTCCCTCAGGACTGCCCCAAAGGTACCTCTGGCCATTTGCTTGGATCACTATACACTGGGGAAAAGGAAATACCCAGACTTTTCAAGGATCGTTGGACACAGAGTCTTAGTTAACATGGATGCCTGGAGATCTGAAATGTCATCTGTGCGTGTTCCTCCCCCTGCCCCAATCTTAGAGTCCTGCCTAATGTCTGGCTTATAGTTGGCCCCCTTACGGCCACACATCTACCTGGTGGTCATTTTCTTGGGCCTTGAGTATATAATTGGCAGCTCTGGGAGCAATCACAGTGGGGGAGGCTAGATGTGAGCCCTAAACTACCCCCACACCTCAGGATGGAAAGGCGAATCCACGCAATGCTGCAGTACAGGGATCAGTGCTGCTATGAAAGCTGGAAGGGACAGGCTGGCGGTCCCTCCCATCATGCCTCTCTGTGATTAGCCAGTCTGGTGCCTGCAGAAGACAGATGGTAGGATACCACAAACTAAACCAAACTGTAGTTCCATTGCAGCTGCTGAGCAGAGCAGTATTGTTGCTAATATTAATAAGGCCTCAGGTACATGTGATGTGGCCAGTGATACGGCAAAAAGTTCTTCTCTATTCTGAAGAGAAACAATGGGTATTCACGTGGAATGGACAACAATATATTTACTGTTTTACTCCAGGGCATTGTGAACTTTTCCATTCTCTGTTATGTTACAGTATGAAGAAATCAGGACTGTCTGGACATCCTGTGTAACAACACAGCGATCCGTTACATTGATGACACTGTGCTGGTCGAGCAGGACAGCAAGCGGGGTTAGTGTACTGGAAGCTTGCTAGGATGGTGGAGATTCAGAGACCTGCTACATTAGGAGAGTGTTTAGGAGTCCAGTGATCAGAGGTGTGCTGAGATACCTTCTCCAAATTAAAAAATAAATACTTGTTCTTGCACCCCCTACCACAAGAAGGAAGCACAGTGCCTGGTAGTTCTCTTCAGTTTCTGGATGCAACACATTCCACACTGGGAATATTGCTGTGGTTCAGATGACACAGAAGGCAGGCTGCCAGCTTTGAGAGGGGTCCTGAGCCTTGCCATGTGGCCCATGAGATCCAGCGGGGCCTGTGGTGTTAGGGGTGTCAGTGGTGGGAAAAGATGCAGTAGCACAATTGATGGCATGCTCCAGAACTCCAGCCCTGGTGTTCTGGAACATGTTCATATTGTCTGCAGCAGAGAATCCGACACCTTTTGAAAAACAGATCCTGGTGTGTTACTGAGGTACCAAGGGACTATGCATCTGGGACTGCTCCTGATGAGCTGTTGTAAAGATTTCTGTCCCATCTACCAAGTCATAAAGTTGGGCAGGCCTCGCAGCAGTCCATTATGAGGGGGACATGGTACATTTTGGATTGAGGATAAGCAGAAAAGAGAGCAGAACTGAACTGCATGAGCAGGTAGCCCAAACCCCACATCACCCATGGGGGTTGCCCCAGCGCCCCTCCCTTAGCTCACACCCATGGCCTCATGGAGGTTCTGTACAACAAGCTGAAAGAGGAGAAAGGAGCTCAAGCTTGGTTTATAGTTTCGTCAGCTCATATCTGGGTGCAAGGTGAAAATGAACAGATGTTGCGTTATAGCCACATTTAGGGGACAATAATTAACAATAGTGGAGATAGAAATCCCAGGGTGTGCCTTCTATTGCAAGGCTTCGTGGTGAGCAAAGAAAGGTGAGAAAAACTGCAGGGAACAGAGATAAAGGCAGCTAGCATGGGGTCTAAGTTTGATCTAAACCCACTGCCAAAAAGACTAGGTCCACCTTAAGTCTGAACCTAGTAAAACAGGATCTGAGAGTTCAGAACATGGACTACCGAGAAGAGAATTAAAAATATGCTTGTTTTGAAGGAGTAGTCTTTGAAACACATAGCTTCTGGAGAAGAAAAAAAAGACAAGTCAAATGGAAGTGAATTTGTTGACACCTAAAACTACATATACATTTACCTTTTGATCTAAAAATCCCACTTATGGGACTATACCCTACACATAGACCTCAAACAACATGAAAAGACATATACATAAGGTTATTAACTGAAGCTTTTGTTGCTTGTTGCATAATATTGGAAATGCCTAAATCCTCATACATAAGACAGTAGGTGAATAGCATCCATACAATGGAGTACTATGCAGCTGTAAAAAAGAATGAGGGAGCCCTCTAGGAACTGATATGGAGTGATTTTCAGGATATATTAAGTGAAAAAAGCAACGTGCAAAAAAGAATATAATAATCTACCCTTCAAGTAAAGATGAGGGTTATATTAGAAAACATACGTGCATCTGCTCATTTGTACCAAAGGAAAAAAAAGGCATTTTGTTTACTCTAAGAACTGTGTCAATGCTTCACATACCCACAAAAGAAATAATTAACGCAAAAGGGAGGGGCAAAATATAATAAAAATGGTAAAAATCAATTTAATTGAATTACAAGTGAATAACATAACCGCAGGGAAGGGAGTGGGAAGGAAAAGCACTTACCTAAGTAACTTTGGAAAAATATTTTGACTGTGCACCGTGAAGTAAAAAACACAAGGACTGTACACAAATATTGTACTCTAGTCAGTAAATCTGTTTTCACAGGGGTGTGAGTTAGCAATTCTGAGATTACTCTATATGCGTTCTAGAGTTGAGCCAATAAGTACATGTATTGTGTGTGATGAGAGTTAGGTCTCTTACTATTGGAGAAAGGAGCTGCAAATAAGGAAAGCAGGGAGGAGGCAAGCATGAACTCTGTGATGTTGGATTGAATGGAAGGTATCAGTATGAACCCACTGTTTTTAATACATATAAAGATGGATATAGAACTAAATATACATGTGGGCATATTTTAGTACATGTATTTCCTAGCTTTGTCCACTGAAGGGGCCTAGAGGCTATGATACTCCAGTAGCACGAACACATCTAGTGGCCAATCTTGGTTTCTAAATACCATTATCCAATAAAAGGAACCAGTGCCCTCAGGGACCTGGGACCTAGGGAAAATATAGGACGTTCCTGAAACATCGTGTGGTACTGTAGAGTAAAGAAGTGCTCAAAAAATGATGGAGGCATGTTGGAAGAACACAGGAGCCAACCTGAAGGAACTCCTAAAGGCCAAATGTGGAAGAAGGTAAGCAACAACATAAATAATGATGGTAGTGGACTATAATAAAATAAATTTCCATGAGACCATACTTATATAAATAAAAAGATAAATAAATAAGTGGGGGAGAAGGGTCAGCTGTTCCTTACCGTAGATTCCAATGAATGATTGAATGTAGAAGGAATGATAGATATAGACAATCACTATTAAGCAAACAACTCAGTAATAATTATAACAGGCAAGAATCATTGATGGATGCTGAAATTGGTGAGTGAAAGTCTGATAGAAACACAGTATTTGCAGTCTTGAAGTATCTCATCACAAGATACTTATTACAAAGGGAAAAACAGCAACTTTTATAATAACTTTTTCTTTAAACATTGGCATCTGAGCTAACATCTGTTGCCAAACTTCTATTTTTTTTTCCTTCTTCTTCTCCCCAAAGCCCCCAAGTACATAGTGGTATATTCTAGTTGTAGGTCCTTCTGGTTGTGCTACGTGGGACGCGGCCTCAGCATGGCTTGATGAGCGGTGCTACGTCTGTGCCTAGGACCCGAACTGGTGAAACCCTGGGCTGCCAAAGCAGAGTGCAAGAACTTAACCACTTGGCCATGGGGCAGGCCCCTATAGTAACTTTTTTAATAGTAACTACTGGCAGACAACACCTTAACCTGGTACAGAGGGAGATATCTTTACAGATGGAGAGTTCCTTTACAATGTAAATGTCTCTTACAAAGGGTAAGTAAATTCTACTTTTCAGTTGCTTTCTTGTCTGCAAAGTAACTAGCCTCAAATAATCATCATGCCAAAGAGACATATCTTGGGGTGGCCAAATCCAGGTCCCCACAAATGCATTTCTTTAGAGATTGAATTATTCTGACCCAAGGTTCGCAAAATTTATAGTGATACTCAGCTTTCATTTCAATGGTTTCATAAAAAGGAACGTATAATCAGGGCCCAAGAACTCTTGACTACACTGCCAAGCGGTTCTGGGATTTACATACTCATTTCCAAAATTGCATTGTTGCTAAATCTTCCTGGTGCGCATAGTCTAATTTCAGCTTCATGTATTTCTTCTGAAATTGAACCATGCTGGTAAGATCAATGCATGATAAACCACACATTATCTGGATTGCATTTTATACGTAACTATAGAAACGTAAAGAACGATTCATACACATTAAAATCCATGGCTCACATCTGAATTGTGATTCCATTTCCATTCTTTAGTTTTACAATTCTTCAAAATCTGTAATTCTATCCATCTCTGACCAGATTAAAAATAGGAATAGTTATATCCCAGTTGCCATGTGTTCACTTCATTTGTCTGAACTGTGTCAAATCACCCTCCCTTGGCAAGGAAACTGGGCAAAGGGCAGCCTGGCAGGTCAGTCCCAATGCTGGAGCTTGTCCCTGACCACAGAGCGTGCAGTTGTGGGCATACTGAAGTAACCCCGGGAGGTGAAATCCAGCCAGAGGAGGGGATCGATGTTATAATTCTGGAGTTGGAGCCCTGGTGTTTGTGAGGCTTCTACTCTGGCAGTATGCTCTTGAATTGGCAGATCAGTCATTTAAATGAGCTGAGAGGAGACAAATAGAATGTGAAAAAAGTAGGCAATATGTGTGTTTCTTTGAGGGTTTGAGTATTTTTATCACATCTGTAAGAAAGTGAAATCTTGTGAACCACGGAGGCTATGATAAATTAAATTTCTCAGAGCCTTTTAATTCCAGAGAAAGTCCTCCATCTGAAGAAGCAGCTCAATGAACTTCTTCCACAAGTTCTCATGACCTGGCCCTGTAATTGCATTGAAATAGAATTAAATCTACATACTTAGCTTCAACTTCGTTCAAACATATTACAAACTGACAATGGCTAAAGCCATTGGACTAAGCAAAGGACCAAGAATGTTACACTATTGAACGTTTCCTCCATCACGTCATGCTGTCCGCTTGACTTACATATTTCACTGCACAGACTCTCCAGGTGAATGAATCAGTGGAGTCCGGGCGCACAGCCGGACTGACTTGAATGGACTGTGGATTCCCAGCTCACCAGCCCCACCCCACCTCACAGGTCCTTTGGGTGTGGTGAGTGAACTCATCATATCCATGGTTAGACCAAACATTTCAGGTTCCTAACTGGCAACTGGTTATGCCTCACTAGATAGAGTGTTTAACCATGGGGTCACCCAGACTTCATTTGACCCTTAGTCTTAAACCACTGGTTAGGACTACAGGTAACTGCTTATCTCTGCAAGAAAAAAGTGATCCCAAAATGGATTCATATTCCTATTTTTTAATGTAATGACTGAGAACTTACTTAATATGCTGATGAAATCATAGTCCAATCTTATGTGACAGTGCTAGCATCAAGGTCAACAGGATGTCTAAAGAGGCTCCTTTTGGAAATAACTTGTCAGATGGTGCCGTTGAGTCTCCAGTGGTAACAGTTCAATTTTTGGAGCTCTATTTTCTTCAGATAAATTTGTGATCCAAGTTATCCCGAGCTATATAACCTCTAAAAAGAGAGCCAAAAGAGGGACATTCATGCCTGCTTATGAACGAGCAATTATGAAGTAAATGACAATAGTGGTAACACTTATTGAGTACTTACAAGTGCCAGGTATTGTGCTCAGATAGGTACAAGTGTCATCTCACTTAATTATCACAGCAACTCTGTGAGGTAAACAGTTTTATATCCTCATGTAAGTGATAGAGCCAGGAACTGAAGGCAGATTTGAGAAAGCCTAAGCTCTGACGCCCAAGCTATTGCTTAAAAAGGCCAGGATAAGTGAGGTCAGAAGAGTCATCGAAATAGAAGGAGACAGCAAGGGCCCTGTTGCAGAATGAAATGACTACCCATCTGTGCTAAACAAGACAAATTGTTTTTATTCTTTTATTTTATTGTGGTAAAATAATCCTTAACATAAAATTTACCATTTTAACTATTTCTAAGTGTAAGTTCAGTGACACTAAGTACATTCACATTGTTGTGCAACCCTTGCCATCATCATCCACAGAACTTTTTTTCATTTTCCCAAACTGAAACTCTGCATCCATTAGACAGTAAGCCCTCATTCCCCCTCGCTCAGCCCCTGGCAACCACCATTCCACCTTCTATTTCTGTGAGTTTTACTAATTTAAGTACCTCGTATAGGTGGAATCACACAGTATTTGTTCTTTTGTGTTTGTCTTACTTCACTTCGACAATGCCTTCAAGGTTCATTCGTATTATAGCATGAGTCAGAATTTCCTTCCTTTTTAAGGCTGAATAATATTCTATTGTATGTATTAATCCTATTTTGCTTACCCATGCATCTGTCAATGGATACCTGGGCTGCTACCAGCTTTTGGCTATTGTGAATAATGCTGCTGTGAATATCACGTTTTTGTTATTAACCAAAAACAAAAAAAAAACAACAAAACCATCTAGGAAAATAGATGTTCTAGCAGAAAATCTTGGAAAGATGAGTGTGTTTGTGTGTATTTATATGTACTTGGACATAAAACATGTCATCATCTCTAAATGGTCAGATATCGCAAAGCATTTCCCAGCTCTCCCCAAGTTAATCGCTCTTCTTCCTATTCTTCCATAATTCTTTTCAATTCCTTCTCTTAAAGCACGTCACACATTGGATTATGCTTGCTTCAGTCCATTCAGACCATCTTCAGGACTGAAATTAGGTATTAGATTTCTTTTTGTCTACCCCAGCCCTGTACCACAGGGCTTGGCCCAAAACAGGTCATCAGCCAACAATAGGAATAAATGAATATAAAAAAACCAATCAGCAATCTCTTCAGAAAACTCTGGAAAATTATCTTCTGTTTATGAAGTATCTCATTAAGGAGATAGCATTTGGTTGTGGATTTAAATGTCTAACAACTTACATATATATAGCTCATACTTCAAAGGAGATATCAAATTTTGTGAGCTATGAATCACAATCATTTATTAAAAGCTTACTATTTGCCAAGCACTATGGGAAGCACTTTATACACACTGTTTCATTCAGTACTCATGAGCAATATGAAATATAGGTTGCATTGTTGCCATTTTATAGAGAAGGCCATGGAGTTTCATTGCACAACTCTGGGCAACAAGCCTTGGATGCCAGTCTGTCTGCTGTGCAAACATGTGCTCTTCGCCCACATCTGCTATGGGAAGAAGCCTCTGTTCAGAGACTCTGAGGAGTCAGGCAAGGTGTCAAGTGTGGATTTAATGTTCATAGACACCTTTTGATTTCTTCTTGTTTGGTTTCCTTTAAGAATAACCTCATTTGTGGGAGAAAATACCTTATGAGCTGCAGAGACTCTCTGGTTGCTTCAGGTGCTATAGTCTTTATAATCTACAGAAGGAAAATGGAATGAGCAAGAGGAGAAGATGGATTCAATGTACGAGGATGTCTTCAACGAAAATGTACAATTTTGGGGGCCAAAACTATTGACCCAAAGAATCCAAGGCTATTTATACATGCCTCTTCTTCAGCTGCTGGTGAGGAGTGGGATCTAGCACTTGGTGAGGATGGGGCAGATGGACACCCTCATACGTTCCTGACAGAAGTGTTAACTACTACAATCCTTTGGATGAACAGTATGTAATACGTATTGAACTAGGAAATAGCTTTGATCCAGTGGTCCCACAGTTGGAAATCTCCCTGTCGAAATAAGCACATCCTATATTAAGGATATGTGTATAAGGATGTTTATTGCAGCACTATTTGTTGTGATAAAAGCCTAGATCAATTTACATGTTCACCAATAAGGGAACAAATGGTATCACAGTAATCTAGTCTATAGATTCAGCTATTAAAAGGCGGAATTAAATCTATGTCAATTCACTTGGTCAGATATCCATAATATATTGTTAGATGAATAAAGTAATTGCATAGTATGCAATATGTTAGAATTCTTGCAAAAAAAAGCCCCCCCCCAAAACAACTGTTTTTACAAGTATGGAGAAAGTTGGAGAGTGATACACAGAGCAGGCAGTTAACATTAGTCACTTTAACTCGAGTGGAAACTGTGAGGCACAGGAGGAAACTTTTTATTCATACGCCTTTGGATTGTGTTGCTTGTTACAATAAGCACATGCTGCTGTTACCACATAAAAGCTTAACAGAGGAAACACATATTCATTAAATTATTTTTCATAAACAAACATAAATCTTACTGTTTTAACTGCTTTAAATGGTCATACAGAGAAAAATCCCCAGGTCAAGGCTTTTTTCCAGATCTTTTTCTTCCAGCCTTGTCTTTATCTGGTGAAGCTTCCCTCTGCCTTCTCTTGGCATCTATATTTCTTTCTTTTCTTTTGGAGGAAGATTGGCCTGAGTTAACATCCGTTGCCAATCTTCCTCTTTTTGCTTGAGGAAGATTGTCCCTGAGCTAACATCTGTGCCAATCTATTTTTGTATGTGGGACACTGCCGCAGCATGGCTTGATGAGCGGTGTGTAGGTCCGTGCCTGGGATCTGAACTGACAAACCCCAGACCACCAAAGTGGAGCACATGAACTTAACCACTTTGCCATGAGGCTGGCCCCATTATATATTTCTTTTCTTCCTTTTTTTTTTTTTTTTTTGAGGAAGATTAGCCCTGAGCTAACTGCTGCAAATCCTCCTCTTTTTGCTGAGGAAGACTGGCCCTGAGCTAACATCCGTGCCCATCTTCCTCTACTTTATACGTGGGAAGCCTATCACAGCATGGTGTGCCAAGCGGTGCCATGTCCACACCTGGGATCCAAATCAGCAAACCCCGGGCTCCTGAAGCAGAACGTGCACACCTAACCGCTGCACCACCGGGCTGGCCCCTATATATTTCTTACACAGTCTGATGAATGTGCTACAATAAGCACCACCAACATATCCACATGTACCAAGCATTGCATCCCTGTGATACTTCCTGACCTGGTGTGTATTTCATTTGGTTGCCACACTTGACCATAGCCATCTATTTTAGGAGGAGCTCTTTGTGTGCAGTGACTCTGTTTCATTCAGGTTTTACCCCTAGCACCCTTGTTACTCTGTCAGGTGAATGCTTTCCAGTCCTTGCCTTATAGGACAGCTCAGCGGATTTCTACCCATTGAGCTTCTTGATCCACTCAGCTTCCCTGACACCTCACTCCCTGCAGCATTCTAATAGCATAAGCAGGAAGTAACATACTAAAGGGAATTAGGTGTTTATAAAATTGTGGGGAGAGGTGGAGGAGCAGGCTCTAGACGTGGCTCTGCAGCAACGACTCTCGGGGCAAGACCGAATTGCCCAACCAGGGGCAGCTGCCTTGGAGGCTGCAACTCTTACCTCGGACCCAGGGGTCAGGAAGCTGGACTTGAGAAGGAGCCACTGCTTCTGCTGACTGGCAACAACTCCCTGCCTCTTGATATCCAGGAAACGAGTCACCGGGTGTTGGAATGCTGCTGCAGAAAGCCTCGCATCTCTGCACTCTTGCCTCAGCAGAAAAACAGCCAGAAGAGGCAGAGAGCTGGCCTCTGATTCACTTCTAACTTTCAAATAGCATGTGAGTGTAACTCACTGGTTGAACTTATTTCAAGAGCAGAATCACGGCTGCAAAGGAGCTATTTCACGCCTGTCTTTCCTGCTTGCATGTAAGCCTCTAGGGGCAGAGATCATGTCTATTGTCTCACCACTCCATCACCTACCAAAGTGCCAGGCACACAGCAATAATTTAACATTTAACATTAAAAAGGTAACTGTGCGAGAACCAGTCACTATTCTTTTTTTTTTTTTTTTAAAGATTTTATTTTTTCCTTTTTCTCCCCAAAGCCCCCCGGTACATAGTTGTGTATTCTTCGTTGTGGGTTCCTCTAGTTGTGGCATGTGGGACGCTGCCTCAGCGTGGTCTGACGAGCAGTGCCATGTCCGCGCCCAGGATTCGAACCGACGAAACACTGGGCCGCCTGCAGCGGAGCGCGCGAACTTAACCACTCGGCCACGGGGCCAGCCCCGAACCAGTCACTATTCTAAATCCTTTGTGTATTAACTCATTTAGCTCTCATCACAAACCTCGGATGGATGTAGTATTATTCTCCCCAACTTACAGATATAACAGGCATGGAGAGATAAAGATGCTAAGACTACACAGTGGAAAACAGGACTTGAATCCAGCGGTTCAGATTGGAAGCCTATACTCTTCCTCAATATGCTTTACGGCCTCAAGATTTAATGAAAGTATGCCCTTTTAAACATTTACTGAATTGAATTACACAAAGAATTGATCATAAACAAATTCATAATTACATACAGAGTACCTCCATAGTAAAGTTTAATATATTTAACTATGGAGGAGATGGTTATACTTTGTTACCATCTGTACCGGAAACGTTTTTTTTTTGATCCTTGGCAAACCCAGTAGAGATAACCTGTCCAAGGGTGAATACTATTGGTGACTCAAGTAAGTTAAAGTAATATTCAAGGACTTGCTATCTCTTAGACTCATGAAAACTTGGTAGCTAGAGAAATATGCTTACGTATATATTTTTTGCTAATAGCTTAAGAGACCTTTATGTGCTGCATTAATCAATGTAAAAAGAGCAAACAATGAACATTAGGTCCCATGTTTCTCCATTCCTTGCTTAAATGTTAAACATAGATAAGTCAATTACATTTTAAATTGCCTTAATCACTTTCAGTTATAATTTTATCGCAGCTTTGGAAAGAGCAAAAATGCACAAAATGGGAAACTGGGCAAGTCGCCCCTACCAGCTTTAGCTCTGCTACTGAAACAACATGCTCTCATCTGTGTTTTAACTTCCATACTTAACAACAAAAGTAACAACTGCTAATTGTTCTGAGTAGCAGGTGATCATATTGGTAAAGTTCTTTGAACTGCTAGAAGAAAGGTATTAATAACCGCCAAAGCACAAACCACTTAAATAGCACACTATTTAATGGGGAGTAGATGCTTTAAGAGGGCTCTGAGTCATTATTAAGGCAATGCTCTAAAACAGTAATAGGGGAATTATTCAAAAGACGTTTCATGTAGTCTTAGTAAGCTTGTCGATTTTAAAACTATATCTACATACTTTTCAAAGCAATATTGAGAAGACAGAAAGTTGACTCCAAAGGTGATGATTTAAGTGGGCAGAGGTTTCTTAATGATATAGACTGGGAAACTGAAATACCACCTCCAATTCAGGCTTCCTATTGAACTCAGGGTGAATGGGCAGCCATTTTCCCAGCGGGGAGTCCCCGGGAACTTCCTCAGCATGCTATACCCACTGATTGGCTGTTTCCACACCGAGGATTCCCAAATGCTTTCTGGAAAGGGAAGCGTCCCTCTAGTTGCAGAGGAAACGGTTCAGCCAAGGCTAACTTGCCCATGGATAAGAGTTCTCGCGCAAGCAAAAAGAGGGGAGATCGTGACAGCTTTAGAGTTGTTAGTTCACAACTAAATATATGTGGGACACCATCCTGTGGAGCGACTGTCAACCTCAAATTTTTATTTTTTTAACCTTAAGCCCCCTTAGACAAACATGTAATTTTTGTATTCTCCTTTTATTGATGATTGAAATTTCAAAATAAATTTTGTGGAAAAAAAGGAAATCAAAGGAAAGGTAAATTTAGAATACGCTTTTCAGATCATGTAAGCACTCCCCTCCTCCGAGGTTCCCGCGGCTCCTGCGTCGCACGATCGTCTGTGAACCCCAGGTTAGCCCTCTGAGGAGCTGCTCCCAGACGCGCTCCGACACCTGGACTGCACACGCGAGCTTGGTCTTTCTGCCTAAACCTAGACAACTGTTCCATTTGTGTCACTTATTTTCTAAACAAACTGGGCTGCTCCTTCACGGCAGCAGCATCGATATGTCCCTTGTTTCGTGGTGCTTCCTAGGGATTTAAATTCAAGAGGTTCTATAAAGCTTTATTTGCAGCACAGTCGCTCGCGTCGTTTGACGTTCCGGTCCCCGATTACCCTGGCGGTCGGTTGCAGATTTGTCGGCAACTTTGCTCCCCGGGTTTTTCTCCTTTGGTTCAGTTTACTACAGGCCACAGTAAATGATGCGGAGGGAGTCATTTCCAACATGTGAACGGGACAACTGTTTTGGTTTGGGTCCATTCTTAATCAAAACCGAAGAACAGACCGAGCAACTGAAGGCTGCAGATTTTGACTTTTATTTCTAGCTTGATACGTGCGTCTCCTCAAATGTCCCCAACGACGCATCTGCTTCTTAAATGAGGTGTGCTTCCTCACGTGCTTTTGCATCACTGGAGAGGATTCAGGAAGCAGGAGAGGTTGGACTGGAATTCGACGGAGAATTCAGCTCCACCAACAGAGGGATGGATAGAACGGAGAGCAAGCTGACAAATCCCGGCATGTTTTCCACAGGGTACGTTTTATATTTCTAACCAGGGGCCTCGGGTCAGTCTCCAAGTTTCTGCTTGAGCGCCCAAGTGAGTATCGGCGCGCCCTCCCCATTCGCCTCCCACGGACCCGTCCTCCTTGCCGCCCGCAGACAGCCACGACCACCGCTCCCGGCAGCCACCGCGCAGCGCCGCACCGAACCTGCTGGGAGCTGTAGTGAAGGAGCCTGGCCACGCCTTCCCTCCATCAGGCATTCCCGCTCGGAATATGGTGATGCGCTGCCACAGCGGGTTCTCCAGTTTCCTAATAGGAGCTAAACGTGACCGAGGATTGCGCCCTCCTGCCACGAAGCGCGCACCGTGTGGGTCTCTCGAAGCTCAGCCCCGCCCCCGTCCCCACCCGATCCCTTGACAGCCGCGCTGGGTTCGGAGCGGCGGCCAGGCCCGGAGCGCGCAGGCGCACCAGCCCGCGCCGCGCGGGGCGGGCCTCGGGGGCGGGACGAGCGCGAGAGGCCCCGGCGCCGGGGCGCGCACGTCGGCGCGCACGTCGGCACGCAGAGGCCGTCACGTGGGGCGCCGAGGATCGCAGTGCGCGTGGCCGCGGCGGCTGGTGTGGGGTTGAGTCAGTTGTGAGACCCGGAGCTGCTGACCCAGCGGGCGGCCGGGCGGCCCGCGACAGAGCGGCGGGCGTCGGGGTTCGGGAGCCGTGCGCTGGCCCTTCATAGAGCTCGGCCGAGCCGGCGCCGCCGTCCCCCGCCCCCAGCCCAAACCGCCGCCGCGGGCGCGCCCCCGCTCTGCGCTGTCTCCGATGGCGTCCGCCTCCGGGGCCATGGCGAAGCACGAGCAGATCCTGGTCCTCGACCCGCCCACAGACCTCAAATTCAAAGGTAGGCAGGCGCAGGGCAGCCCGGGAGGGACGGGGGGCGTGCGGGGGGCTGCGCCGGGCCGCGGCCCCCTCCCCCGCACCTCTGCTCTCGGCGGCGCCCTGGGCCCAGCCCGCTCCCCCGGTTCCGCCCGGTCCGCCCCGGTGCCCGGGGAGCCGGGGCCCGGCCCGTCGCCGCCATCTTGCGGCCCCGCGGGCGCCTCCCGGCGCTGCCGCTCTGCCCGCGCCGGCGCTTGTCCTTGGCCGGGGCGGCGGGCGGCGTCCGGGCGGGCGTGGTGGGCGGTGACCGAGGCCGGGCGCTCTGCGGCGGGGAGGGGCTGCGGCGGGCGAGTGCGTGGGTCGCCGGCGGGGCGGCGGCCCGGGACTCGGTTCCGAGAGAGGGCCCCGGCCGGCGCAGAGGGCTGCTCCCACCCTTTCTCCCGTTGGTGGCCCGGCTGTCGGGTCCGCGAACGCGGGGGCCGGGGGACCTCTGGCTCTGGCCTGGCCGGCGAGCGGGCAGACACCCGCGTGCGGCGGGACAGCTGCGGCAGCCGAGGGGTGGTGGGAGGGCCGTAGTACACGTCCCTCGGCCTCTGACGGACCTGCTGCCTGTCTGCTCTTGCCTAGCCTCTTCGCTTCGCTCTTTTGCTGTAGAATCCTCACTGTTTGTGACTTCTGCCTTTGCGGTTTCCCCGCAAGCCGCCCAGAAGGCTGATCGGTGTCGCTCAGTTCTGGAGCGCCGTGGATTTATTTTGTAGCAGTGCCCGTGCTAAGTTGTTAGTCTGACTTGGTGAGCGTTGAGGAATCCGAGGGGCTGTTTGGCCCATTTGTTTTCAGTATGTAGGGTAGTTTAGGGAAGACAGTTAAACTGACCAGATTTCTATTTAGGAATACTTAAAGTGCGTGAAGATCCTAAATAGAAAGCAGATTTCTTCCTATTTTCGGTTAAGCATGAAGAGAATCGCCTTTTGGAAGGTTCAGTATGTTGTATTTCGATTTCAGTAGCTGTGATGAGAACACTTTGTGAAATGTGTAGCCATTCCAGTGCTTAAAACAAATCCTTTGTTGTTGTACAAGATTAAGTCCAAAAGAAAAACACCTAGATTGTTTTCCATAGGAAAAGATAATAGTTTTAGGAATTTCAAAATGATGTTTTCTCGTATTATGAGAGTATATTGTATAACTCCTTTATTTTGCAAGCTTTTTACTGCATTTGCAAATTTCTTTGAATGGGAATGTAAATGAGCTGTTTGTTAGGTAAGGATTTAGTTTTAAGACAAACCTAAGAAGTATTTTGAGAGGCACTGAGTGCATTTTAGTGTGGCAAGCTTATGTGTGTGGCATGATTTTACATAATTTTAGCTGAAAGAAGAAAAACTCCTTTGAGGAATCATGAAATTACCTAACTTAAATAGCCGTTATCTTAGGTTGGAGGAATTTAATGTAAGCCTTTATGGTCTGTGTGTTCTTTGGAGAATTTAAATATTTTGCTTTGACTTTTTGACAGGCTGAGTTTTACTGAGGAAATTTCCGCTCCTTGATAACCATATGTGGGTTGCCATTAGGGACTTAGAAACCTTTAAAACCAGTTTTAGGCCAGGAAATGTCCACAGAATTGGAAGCTTTCTCCCTAGAGAAACTGTATTGTTGTCATAGTAAAAGACTAATAATAGCGGAGAAGCAGGTTAAAACAACAACCAAAAACCCTACCCAGTGACATAGCCATATATTTCACTTATTTTAGGTATTGAAGAATTATTAACTTATTATAGAAAAGGTTGTTCTTGTGTTATGAATGAAAGTAATTCACAAGGCCCGTTTTTAAAACTTTGGACGTCAATGACCACCTTTTTTGTTTTGTTTTGTTTTGTTTTTTGGAGGAAGATTAGCCCTCAGCTAACTACTGCTAGTCCTCCTCTTTTTGCTGAGGAAGCCTGGCTCTGAGCTAACATCCGTGCCCATCTTCCTCTAGTTTATACGTGGGACGCCTACCACAGCATGGCTGCCAAGCAGTGCCATGTCCGCACCCGGGATCCGAACCAGCGAACCCCGGGCCGCCGAGAAGCGGAACGTGCGAACTTAACCGCTCTGCCACCGGGCCGGCCCCTTCCACCTTTTAAAATTGATTTAAAAAAATGTTTCATTGAACTTTGTCATAAACTCTTCTTCTGAAGCCCATTCATCTTTCCTAAAAATCCTTTAGTTTCCCCTAACAGCCCTATATCTCCTCTCCCCTTTCCCTATTAAGATGGTATTGAAGCCTGAATTCTAATCCACCTCTGGGAGTTGCTCTTTTCTCCCTGTCTCCCATGTATACACGAGGTATGCATGTCAATAAACTTGTTTGTTTTTCTCTTGGAAAAAAAAAAAATGTTTCATTGAAAAGTTTATAGGGGGACACATTCAGTTGTGCTATTTGTTGTTGTTGTTTTTAAGGTTTTATTTTTCCTTCTCCCCAAAGCTCCCCAGTACGTAGTTGTATATATTTTAGTTGTGGGTCCTTCTAGTTGTGGTACGTGGCCTGATGAGCGGTGCTAGGGCCATGCCCAGGATTCGAACAGGTGAAACCCAGAGCCTCCGAAGCAGAGCGTGCAAACTTAGCCACTCGGCCATGGGGCCGGCCCACTTGGGCCCTTTGTTTAGCAGACACTTACTGAAAGCTTTCTGCCATCCTATATTTGATTAAGAGTATTCAACAATGAGTAATTCATTCAACAGGTATCAGCTTATGTTTGGGGATTCAGTGCTAAACAAGGTGGAGAAAAGATTCACAGTTTGTGCTTTAATGGAGAAAGCATATAATTAACAGTAAAATGTGTTGGTTTTATCTTTGCCCTTGAAGAACTCCAAGACTAAGGAGGGAGACAGAAAAGGCGTATAGATGCTATAACAGAAACAAAACTAGAATCAGGAAAGAAGCCCTTTCCTCTCCCCTCCTCTTGCCACCTTCTCCCCTTTACTTTAGGAAGCTTTCTAGGAAGAGGCTTGTTTTCAGTTGGGGAGGAGCAGGGGCTTCTGCCAGGGAGTGGTTGTGTACTCACCCACTGATGTGACAGAATGGATGGTTTATACTTAAAATACCCAGTGGTTTGCTGTGTACTTCTGTTTAAAGGTGGAGTAGTGGGGAGGACTGAGAAAGAGGAGAGGTAGGGTGAATTAGGAAGTGACATTTGGTGTCATTTGATTCCTTCCTCCTTAATGTTATTTTATTCAAAGATTGCTTTGATGGAAATCTCTCTGTATTCCAGTGCACAGTTCACATTAAATGAGGAGACTCCTGTAGAATCAGCAGTCTCCTTATGCTTAGTTTGATGATATAAGAAGTCATTTAATTCTGACTTGCCCTAAATCATCTGTAATTTTTAGTTTAAGTAATAGTCTGTCAGAGGATAGTTTTGCAAAATTCTGTCATCTTCTAGTGAGTTTATTTGAGTTATTTTGAGTCTACATTTGGCTAAGATGGTTTCTCCAAGAGTGACTCATTTAATCATTCTGAGAATGAGTGGTGAAATTTTCTCTTAAATGCATAACATAATCATCTTGATATGAATTATCAGCACTGTGACCAATTGTGGAGAAGCAGATACCAGTTTAATACGTTTGCTACATAGCTCAATATTTTATTCAAAAAACTTATTGTTTCATACAATTGTTAATATATGAAAGTGTTTTCACTTTCATGTAAATAATGTAATGAATTCCAAAGTAGCTCTTTTGTTGCATTAGTAAAAAGAAGAGGTAGATATTTTCATATTCTGTTGTTTAAACCCTGGCAGTAATTTGACCTAGAATTCAGATTTGAATTTGGTATTACAGGTGAGAGACTATTTTTTTGTCTTCAAAATTTTTACTATGGTAAAATTTCTTTGTATTATACATTTTGTTTTTCCTACCTATAAGTGGTTTTGGAGGAAAGTTTGAAGAATGAACTTTAGAAAATGCTAAAATGTGAATATATTCTTCCTTCTAATGAACAGAGAGAGAGGAAAATAGACGAAAACCATTGTGTTGAAGGTGGCGCATAACAATGTCAGATCAATAAAGAAAATTAAGCTCTCTGAGGGACTAAGGGACCTGTGATGTCTCAGCTAGAGCATCTTTGAGTAAGAAGCAGCACAAGTGAGGACATAGAGTACTCCTATTTTTGGTGCATGTTTGGCACATTTTTAGGTGTTTCAGATCAGCTCCTATTTCATAGTAGCTATATCAAACTCCTAGGGTGATTCCCCCCCTCCCCCGCCAGGACATAGATATCATCTTAATAGTCTATTCCTTAATGCCTTTCAGCTAGCTCTTGATTGCCCATTGGATAAAAATCTAATTTTTCTGGTATGGAATACAAGCCCTTCCATGATGTGCTGTCTTCTCTTATAATACCTGTTCATCTGCTCACATCCGTACTTTCTTCCCTGAGAAAGAAAAACCCTTCTCATATCATCACTTGTTTGTTCTAATCGTTTTGTTGGTAAGGTAAAATCCCTCGTGACTCATACTTAGACCATGTTCCATCAGATATTTTCCCTCTCGTGTTTTCAACCTCTGGCTTCTTTCTTTAAGCATATAAATATACTCGTCTTTCATTTTAAAAACAAATAAGCAAACAAAATACTTCCTTGACCCCCAACTCCTGGTAAGTGTCCCTCCCTCTCCTTCACTTCCCTTGCAGTCACACTTGTTGGAAAAATAGTCGATGTTCCCTGTCTTTCCACTTCCTCATCTCTTGTCCACTGTAGTGCCGTCTCTGTCCTCACTGCTTACTGACTGCCAACTGATTGATCATTGATTATTTTTTTATTCGCTTGATCTCTCTTTGGCACTTGACATTATTGACAGTTCCTCTTTAAAAACTCAATTCTGACTTCTGTGATACAATTGTCTTCTAATTTTCTTCTTTGCTCCCTTTATTGTCTCCCTTGTTGCCTTTTTCTTAAATGCTAATATTTCTGTGATTCTGATTGTTTGAATTTTATCTCACTCTGAACTTTCCTTGCTCAGTCTGTTTTGAGGGCTTCTCTTTCTCTTCCTTGCTCTCTTTGCACACGTTGATACACACTCATCTGTATTTTAATTCAGACTTGACAGTTTTAGAATACATACTAATTACTTACTGTCTGGATTTGAATGTTACTCGGACATCTCAAGCTCAACATATCCCCAACTGGTTTTTTACTCCCTGAGCCTACTCTTCTTCACGTATTTTTCATTTTTTAGTGGCATCATGATTACTCCTACCAAAGACACTGCACGTCTAATAATTGAAACCTGTGTTTCTGTATCCCAGAGATAGCTCTTGGATCTATTCCCTTTAATGCATCTCTACTTTCAAATTCATTTTTTTGTTTTAATTCATTAGTTTATACACTAAAGATTTGAGTTTCTACTGTAATACGTGGTGAATAAGGGTTGGAACTATCGTTTTGAGTAAAACACAATCTTTGTTTTCACGAGGCAGTTCTAGTGGGGGAGATAGACATACTCAGGTAATCAGAAGAAGGAAGGGTAACTGTGAAGAGGTATGTAGTGCTGTGAGAGTGTAAAATAGGGGACTTTGATCTGGTCAGGGAAGACTGTCACCATTGGACTAAGATGTTCCAAGAATGAGTAGAAGTTATCTAGATGAAGAAGAGAGGAAAATGCAGTAGGAGCAGCATACACAAAAATCCTGTGGCAAGAGGGAACATGAAACATTTACTGTTATTTAACATGTTAAATAACATCTCCTGTTACTTACAGGTGAAAGAGTCAGTGTGATAGTAGTGTAAACAGCCGAGATGAGTGCGATGATGGTTTGTTTAGTAGGTCAAGTCAGGAGTTTCATTTTATCCTCACCCACTGAGGGATTTTAAGTGAGGGAAATGGTAGAGGTAGAGGGAATGGAACAACATCACATTTGTATTTAAAAGAATATAATTCTGCTAGCAATGTGAAGTAATATTAGAGGGAAGATAGAGATGAATTAGGCAGTTGCCACAGTCCAAGCAAGAGGTGACAACTTGGACTGAGGGAGTGATGTTGGAGATGGTGAAAAGTTAGAGGGTCAAACCAGAGAGACTTGGTGATATATTAGCTGTGCGCACTGAGAGAGAGTGCATAAGTATCGTGGATGCCTCTGAGATTTCTGGCTTGCATAACTGGAGGAATGGTGGTAGTATGCACTGAGCTAAGAAACACTGGATGTCTGGATGCGGACCAGTTGTATTTTATTTGGGGGCGTGTGGGAGAGGCAGGAGGAAGATCATGACCACATTAGATAATGTTTGCTATGTTTAGGTCTTTTCAAGATATTAATGAGGAGGTGACTAGTAGGCATTTGGTTATGTAGATGTGTTACTCAGGGAGAGGTCTGGGCCTTGGATAATTACTTTAGGTGATTGTCTTACATTTTCTCTACCAGCCAGCAGTCTGGTCTCCTTTTCTCTAGTGTCCCTCTCTCTTCAGCCTATCTTCTACACTGCTGCTAGCACTAGCCTTTGAAAGATGCAGACCTGGGGCTGGCCCTGTGGCTGAGAGGTGGCTGAGAGGTGGCTGAGAGGTTAAGGTTCTCTGCGCTCCGCTTTGGTGCCTGGGTTCGTGAGTTTGGATCCCAGGTGTGGACCTCCTCTGCTTATCAGCCATGCTGTGGAGGTGTCCCATGTATAAAGTAGAGGAAGGTTGATACAGATGTTACTTCGTCTGTGAACCTTCCTCACCAAAAAAACAAAAAGAAAAAAAGAAAAATGCAAACCTGATACTGTTGCTCCCGTGGTTAAACAACCTGTAATATTTTCCCATTATGTACTTAAAGAAGTCCAAAATTCACTGCCAACCCCTCCATTTCTCTTCTACCGATAGCTTTGATTATATGAAACCATTTTCCCAAACACTTTAAGCTGTTGAAAGACTTTGCAGGTACTCTTTTCAAAATACTCTCCTTCATATCTCAGGCAGTCTCCAGTTCAAGAATGACTTCCTCTTGTGATGTCTTTGATTCTCCCAGTCCAGGCTGGTGACTGCCTTCTTCATGTCACTATTGAAGCTTGTGCTTACCTGTAATAAGAGCACTTAACATGTTACACAGTATTTATGCTTACATATTTTTCTCTCCCAAACTGTACTGTGAACTATTTGAGGCTGTACCTGTTTCTTTTATTTTTATATCCATAGTAACAAGGTCTGGCATGGGATGATTGCTCAATAAACGTTGATTGCATTAATAAGACTCAGATGATTTCTCTGGTAATTCCCATGTTTTTAGTCTTAAATCTCTTTTCAGTAGGGTTTTTCATCTGCCTTTGGGGGTGGTTGTGTTTTCAAAATTTCGTAGTTCCAGAAAGAGGCTAGTAGGGTATTTTGTTAAGAGCTGGCTAACCAGAGATAAATCGTTTATTCTGTGAGCCTCACCTTTTTCATTTGTGAAATGAGAGGCAGGACTAAGTGATTTCTTGGGTGTTATTCTGGCCCTAAAGGTTTGTGAATATATGACAGTTGAGTGCAAAAAAGAAACACAGTTGTTCTATGAAGTGGAAAAATATATGTAAAGAATTGGGAACAGTTGATTGATTTAAGTTCATCAAAGTTTGGTGTTTTGTGATTGTTAGTGTGGTAATTTTGTTGTTGGTTTACTGTATTAGTTAGCTTTTAAATTTCCTTTAAGTAAGACTTTACCTAAGCATGCAGAGATGGTCTGTGAAGAGAGTCATGAGCGAGGACACTGTAATTTCTCAGAGGCGCTCCCTGGCCTTTTTCTTGTTGCTTTTGTATTTTAACCTTGACTGACCATTCAGTGGAGACTTATCTGCCTTTCACAGGAGAGAGTAATTAATGTAGGATAGATCTTTCTTTCAACTATTAAAAGTTGTTTTCAAAGAATTAAATGTAAGAGGGAGGCTATTATTTGCAAATGCTTATTTACTGGGTTTATTATGACTGAAATGTGACTCAATTACTTGATTAAAAAGTTCAAAATTTCTTATGAAAACTTTTAAATATTCATAAAAATAAATTATGTTGAACCTCTATACACTTAAATTTAATAACGTCATATACTTAAGTTTAATCATTATTAGCATTTTACCAAATTTGCTCATTTCTTTTTGTTTGCTGCAGTATTTTAAAACAGATTCTGGATATCATAACATTTCAAACCCAAATACTTGAGCTTGCATTTCTAATAAACAAAAGGACATTTTCTTTGCATAATGTAAGTGATAAGTGATAACCTTTATCACTTAATAAAACCAAAAAGAATTCTGTAATACCATCTGATATTTAATATACTGAAATTTCCCCAATTGTACTCCTGTTTTTACTTGGTTTGTTCGATCTACGCATTGCATTTGGTTGTCATGTATCCAAGTCTTTTTAATCTTAAACAGTGCTTCCCCATACCTTTTATTTTTTATCATGCCATTTACTTCTTGAAAAGACCACGTTCAGTAAACTGTTTCGTAGTCTAGATATATCCGATTTGTTTTTTCCGTAAATTTAGAGTTAGATTTAAGGGCTTGATTAGATCAGGGTTCAGTATTCTTTGGTAAGAATACTTCATAGATGGAATTGGGTCACATCAGGTGTAGATAATATCTGATTGTCCCGCTTTTAGTGATGTTAACTTGATTGGTGGTGACATCCTTGTCTCTCCATTGAAAAGTTGCATAAATATGAGTCCATTTATGCTAATATGTGTGAGAAAAAAGATTAGAAAGAAAATGTTAGTAATCATTAGCTCTGCTTTAGGATTAGGGTGCCTTTTTTATATTTTCACTTTTCTTTGTTTTCCAAGATTTCTACAATGAACATGCAGTGCTTTTTTTGTTTGTTTTAAAGATTGGCACCTGAGTTAACAACTGTTACCAATCTTCTTTTTTTTTTCCTGCTTTTTTCTGCCCACATCCCCCCAGTACATAGTTGTATATTTTAGTTGTGGGTCCTTCTAGTTATGGCACTTGGGACGCTGCCTCAACATGGCCTGATGAGCGGTGCCATATCGCGCCCAGGATCCGAACCCTGGGCCACTGAAGTGGAGCACGCGAACTTAACCACTTGGCCACGGGGCTTGCCCCTCATGCTTTTTATAATAAGGGAAAAACTTAAAATTATTTTGCTGTTAGACTTGATACCTTTGGGAGATTAATCAAAGGTTTAATTTGTCCTTCCTGTATTACTGTTTTCTTTTTTGTTAATAGCTTAAGCATTTTACACAGTCTGAAGTCTTTTTTTTTTTAAAGTAATAAGGCAAGTAATATAAAAGTAAATAGAAAACAAGTCTAATGTTTGTAACCACCCTGTAACTGTTCACCAATCAAGGCATATAAAGACAAGCAGAAAACCATGGTTACCCAAAATCCACTTGATAACTGTCCTGCAACAGTTCACAAGTCATAACTGTACCTAAATGTGTTGTTTCCTTGAGCTCTTATTGTTGGCATCAGTTGATGGTCTCTTGTGAGAAGTATGGTATATTTGTTTGGGTGTATATATTTCTCTGAGAATGGCCCCTGCCCATCAACTGTATTAAAGAGGCAGGTAGGTCTAAGCAGCAGATAAGTTTATAGGATCCCTCTTCCCCCAGACAGTGCTGACTGGTTCATTGGTGGGCACCTAACCTCAGGCCAGCCAATATATATGCTCGTGACCAGCCAGTCGAAGTTTTCTTCCCTCCCCTTAAACACAGCTTTAGTTAGATGATGATAGGCTTTAGACCTTTAAGTAGCATCTACATTTCATGTTTAATCTTGAACACAAGCATTGTTCTGTTTCAAATAATTTTTTAAGATGTATGTGTGCATCTTATTTTTCTTCCCCCCCTACTTTTTCTCCCCAAGTCCCCCCAGTATATAGTTGTGTATTTTAGTTGTGGGTCCTTCTAGTTGTGGTACATGGGACACTGCCTCAACATGGCCTGATGAGCGGTGCCTTGTCCGTGCCCAGGATCCCAACCAGCGAAACCCTGGGCTGCCGTAGCGGATCGTGGGAACTTAACCACTCGGCCACGGGGCCAGCCCCTTATTTTTCTTTAGAAGGTTACACAGGGAAGGACATAATTTAATGCTTCATTTCAGTGTGAAGACAATTTGTTTATTCTGTCTCCCCCTTGTTTTCAAGACTGTCAGTGGGATTGTTTTGGGCAGAGTGAACAGCCTGTGCACCTGAAGGTCTGACAAAGCTCTCCTCAGTGTTTATGGTAGCTTTATACAGAACACTAGGATGGAGTTCTCTGGCCTCTTACCATGGAGTGGAAGATGTTGTTTAATTAGGGCAGTAAGTGAAGAGGTGTAGGTTATGTGCCGTGTGAATCGTATGGTCAGCCATGTTTCTCTTCCAAGATTCATGCTTTGGTTCACTGCTCTTTCTGGTATTAGTCATCCAGAGGTTACCAAGTCAGTCTGTATATCATAGCCAAGAACTTAGAAAGGTCTTGTCAGGAACTGAAGGGTCTGAAAATTTAGCCTGCTTCACTTTTATGGGTGTTTTATGGCAGAAAACATGGTAGAAAGAATCAGAGGATTTTATTATTCACAGCATTGCAAGCAGCATGAACTTCATATGTGCGTTGGTTTCCTTTGCTCCCTCAAGTTCCACAGGGGCAGTGCAGAGGGGTTCAGTTTAGGTGGATGCTACCCACGTGTAGTGAGCTTTCTTTGTAGCTGAAAAACGTAGAGTGTTAGGGAACTTGAATTTTTCTTAATGGGCTGCATGGAAACCTACCTGACCTTATTTCCAGAGGAAGATCTTATCTTTATTACACTGGACAGTAAACAAACCTGCTCTCTCCTTAGGAGGGAGACATCGTCTTCCAAGACTGTTCGCTATCTACTACATCTTTGAAAAGATAGTCTGGATAAAAGCCCCCAGTGCCTCTACTTGTAAAACATGCAGAAATGCTAGAGACCCATGAGGATTCTCTGCCCACAGGCCTCTGAGGAGCTAGCCTAAATGGATGTCACAGAGTTTATGAATTTATATTGATGTACATTGCCTGTTTGATCTTAAGCTTCATGTCAGAGCCATTTCTGTTTCTGAAACGCTTCATGCTGTATACTACTGCTTATCCTGAATTAAAATTTGATTCTCCTTACAGTAAGCTAATACTGAACTCAAGTTGCTGTACATGCTGATGTGCTTAGGAGTGAGTACACTGATGTCTTCAACTTAGTTTGGAATGCATCAAAAATGGGTGGATGGACAGAGAGTTGGATAAATAGATTGATACGTCTCAAATATAGAAAATGTTAATTGTAGAATCTAGGTAATGGGTATATGATTGTTCGCTGTATAATTATTTCAGTTGCTCTGTGTGAAATTTTTCAAAATAAAATGTTGAGGGAAAGGCCGACTCCTCTCTCCCCTTCTCTGCCCAAAGTCAGTTTTCTTTACAACTAAACTCAGCCTGGTATTTCAAGAACACTTTAACAGGCACTTCACTTCAAAATATGGATGGATGATAACCATTTTTAAAAATTGTGCGGTCAGAATGGTTCTCCTTTTAGCTGTTCTGAGCTTAATGGGATTCCTTTTAAGATTGGGGGGGTGTTTGGAGAATAAAAGTCCTACTATTTAAAAAGATATTATTACCCTGAATGCTGAATGTTTTTTAAAGATTTTGTTTTTCCTCCTTCTCCCCAAAGCCCCCTGGTACATAGTTGTATATATTTTTAGTTGTGGATCCTTCTAGTTGTGGCATGTGGGATGCCGCCTCAGCATGGCTTGATGAGCAGTACTAAGTCCGCTCCCAGGATCCGAACCTGCGAAACCCTGAGCTGACGAAGCAGAGCTTGCAAACTTAACCACTGAGTCGTGGGGCTGGCCCCTGAATGCTAAAATTTTATGTGTACACCCTGAATGTAAAGGGCTTCATGCTGGAAATCATTTTTACGCAAAGGAGGCAGGCCAGTCCCACTTGGGATATCTGTCTAAATGTGCTGTCCTAAACTTGTCCTACCTTTTTGAAATTTCGGGTTCCAAGGCTTTCAGACCTATGTCCAGACTTTTTTACACAGAGGCCATAGTTGTGTATGTAACATTTCTGATTATTAGGATGTGGGACTGGGAATAGGATTTTCGCTTAGTGGCAATGACAGTTGTAGTCACATTAGGACAGAATACTTAGTGACAGGAAATGTTATGACTATTTAACACGGAGACTAAAGGAGGACAAGCCATGTAATTAAAAGGTAGAGTTATTTTGATTGTAGTTTTTTTTCCCCAGTGAAAGAGGGCAAGGGAAGGTAACCTGTATTGTGTGGAATTTTGTTTTACATAGAACATTATTACGTATAAAGTGTAATTTCATCTCTAACATAGCAAGTATGTATCAGATGGTGCCTGTGATTGGTGACTAGTATACTTTACTATCAGGTAATTTTAAAGTAGACTATCTTAGTAATTGCTTCTAAATGTTAAACTGTACATTTATATTGGACCAGATGACAGGATTTTCCTCAATTAGAGGGATTAAGTTTTAGAAACCCTAAAAAATAGGAGAATTTGTTTTGTTCATAAATTGCTTCAAATGTTCACTTTCTTATCAAAACTGCTTTTCACTGTTTTTCAGGTTCTTTTTTCTTTAAGCTTGTTTTTAAGGATTAGCTTTTCTAAAAAAAACCTTGTTTTGCATGAAGGAAAAATAGGTACAGTTCAAAGAATTATCAGAAAGTAAATATGTAATCATTGCTCAGGACAAGGAATAGAACCTGGCCGGCATTCGAAAAGCTCTCCTTGTACCTTTTCCCAGCTCCTACCTTCTCCTTTCCCTGCAAAGTTAACCCCTATCCTGATCTTACGGTAACTGTTTACTTTTTTTTCTTAATGGTTTAGCCAGTTTAAAGCATTGTAAAGTGTAAGTTTTCAATTAGTAAAGCAGGAAATTATTGATATAATGCAGTGGTTTTTAACCCTATGCAACACAATACCCCATTTTTAAATTTTGTATTTTGTAATGCCCTGTTTATCATCCCAAAATGAAATTCATATATAATACCTACCAACACATATAATAAAATTTTTTATGTAATACCCTAATTATAACATAAATGAAAAGTAAAGAGAAAGTAAATTTATAATGAAGTATGCATTTCAAAGTGTAAAGTTTTGGGCACTATTATATTAGAATACATAATGAAAGAGCCAGATGCTTGTAACCTCCTTATAACAAGTAAGTTTGGATTTAAGAGAAGACAAAAGTTACCTGAGTAGGGCTGACCAGTTTTCTTTACCATTTTGAAATAGGGGCAAAATAAGAATGTTTATGCATATAGGTAGACTCACGTGACTGTGTCACCTGCAAAGGTCTGCTGACTGACACACATGTGTTGTGGTGGTGGTTCAGGTATTGTGAGTGGCATTGCTGTTAGTAGAATACTTTTCTGTAGTGGTAAACTTGCCTTTTAAAGTTTTGGAGGAAAGAGAACAAATTTTCTCTGTTTTACGCAATAGATGTGTTTGTGGAAAAGAGATTTTTCACAAGTATGTATTTCTGGAGGGGTATTTGAAAATTTGGTGGGATAGGGGCATAATACTTCATTGTATGGGTCTGCCCTGGCATTGTAGAATGAGGAAATTTCTTGTTCCTCTGTCCCTCCCCCCAACAATCGCACCACCCAATTGATGTCATATGAAACCACCTGTCAGGGCCGGTGGGATTTAGGATTGTGTTGTAGTGCTTTCGGTAAGTTACATAACTTTCCTCCTTTTCTATTTTTGAGGGTCTGCAAAGGTAGATTTCGTCAACTCTTTTTAACCTGCAGGCTTTGGGGATCCATGATACACCCCCTCCCCTAATCTTTCTATCTTACCCTTATCCTCCAAAAAAATTCAACGTAAAATTTTTGTGAATATTTGCCGTGTATGTTTTTCTGGGGTAGTATATAGCTTTCATTAGATTCTCAAAGGGGTCTGTGACCCACAAAAATGGACTGTCTCTTCCAAGACCTCTTATAAATGTGAAGTCTGGTCATTCTTAATCTAATGGTTGGTCATCAGTGCTTGCTAATTTTCCATTTTAACCATGAAAATGGGCTCAGATTCTGAACTAGTCTGTTAAGAGCAACCATTAATTGAGAGTCTTGGTTAGAGGGACACAGTGGAGCAGAATATCTCAAATTCGTTTGTTAGGTGGATTTATTATAGCTAATTTTACGTTTTACTGGTAAGGTTAACATATCCAGTTAAGAATTTTGTTTTAGCAGCTGGCCCTGTGGCTGAGTGGTTAAGTTCGTGTGCCCTGCTTTGGGGGCCCAGGGCTTTGTTGGTTTGGATCCCGGGCGTGTACCTAGCACTGCTCATCAAGCCATGCTGAGGCCATGTCCCACATAGCACAACCAGAAGGACTTGCAACCAGAATATACATACGCCTGTGTAGTGGGGGGGCTTTGGGGAGAAGAAGGAGAAGAAGAAGAAAAAAGACTGGCAACGGATGTTAGCTCAGGGCAGGTCTTTAAAAAAATTAAAAAAAAGTGAATTTTGTTTAAAATTGGTGGATTTTTTTCTTTTGACATACTATCTTCATCTTTAGAATGTTTTCTTTTCTTTGTTTTGAGGAAGATTACCCCTGAGCTAACTACTGCCAATCCTCCTCTTTTTGCTGAGGAAGACTGGCTCTGAGCTAACATCCATGCCCATCTTTCTCCACTTTATACGTGAGATGCCTACCACAGCATGGCTTTTGCCAAGTGGTGCCATGTCCACACCCAGGATCTGAACCAGTGAACCCCGGGCTCCTGAGAAGCAGAACGCTGCGCCGCTGGGCCAGCCCTGAAAGTTTGTATTTTTATGTCTGAAAGACCATAATCTATTATTGAAGATTTGTAAGCCCTCCTGGGCAATATAAAATTTAAGTACTATTTCAGAATTCATATGTTGATGAAAATTGACACATGGACATCTTCTTAATCAGTTTTAAAAATCTGTTATTTTGCCTATTTTGAATAATTGATATTTTCCTCTAAAATTGGGAATTTAAAAAATTGAATTAAAAATCTTACATAATTATGTTGTGAAAATACTGGATTGTTTAAAATTAAAGTTTGTCAGATGTTTCTTTTGTCTTTTTACAAAGTTTTTTAAAAAATACATGCTTGCTGCTAATGTTATAGTCCCAGTTGAAGTTAGTCCTATAAAAATTTACATGTTCTCAGTTATGTGTAGTAATTTATGGACTTTAAGAATATGAAGAAATGGAATGTATGTCCTGTAAGACTCCTAGTTTTTTCAGTAGTTTAAAATTTATTTCTAGCCAACCATTTTGTGGATTCATGTAGCTATATGGGTAGAATGGAGTTTTCTCCTTGACTTTCATATGCCAGTGTATGGTGGAGCTCCTTGTCAAAAAATGCAAACAACTGGGATTATAAAAGAAGCAAGGAGTGTAAAATAATATACAAAGTGAGTGGTTAACTTGACCATATAATTAAAGCAAGATGTTCAAAAGATCATACTTCATATATATTGTGTATATACTTTTGTTTCCCCCCAACACATGCATACCTGTTGATTTGGCTATTTTACGTAAGAATTTTTTTTTTTCTGTAACTGGTTCTCTGTATTTATGTTTTTTTCATTTTTTTTCTTTTTTGAGGAAGATCAGCCCTGACCTAACATCCGCTGCCAATCCTCCTCTTTTTGCTGAGGAAGACTGGCCCTGAGCTAACATCCATGCCCTTCTTCCTCTACTTTTTATGTGGGATGCCTAACACAGCATGAGTTGCCAAGCGGTGCCATGTCTGCACCCAGGATCTGAACCGGCAAACCCTGGGCTGCTGAGAACGTGCCAACTTAACTGCTGTGCCACCGGGCTGGCCCTTATATGTTTTTTCCTAATGTTCTCTCATTTCTATCTCCTTCTTCTCGTTTCAGTTCCAAATCTTTATTTGTTAGAAAGTATTTTAGGACACAAATTTGAAGCACAGGATAAAATCATTTCACTTTTTAGGACTTAAGATAAGGCTGTTTCTTTTCCTCTGGCTGCATTAGGCAGATCTGTTTGTTTTCATCTCCTGCAGCCTTCCTAATGCCTCTAGTTGTTTGCCGTTTCGTTTCAAGCCTTTGTCTTAGATAGTTTTCTAATATTCAACAAAATTGGAAACTTTATCTGGCAGAGTTGGAGAATTTTCTGAATCTGGGCTCCATACTATAAGTATTTTAAAGTTTAAAAAGACATACTTATTGTTTATTTAAATAAAGGTAGCCTTTATAATGGTTGCCTTTGATTTTAGCCTTCTCCCTTTAAAAAAAAAAAAAATAACTTAAGACTGATTGTTTTAAAAACCATTTAAAATTGCTTTTGAGGGGCTGGCCCTGTGGCCGAGTGGTTAAGTTCGTGTGCTCTGCTTCGGCGGCCGAGGGTTTCGCTGGTTCTGATCCTGGGCGCGGACATGGCACCACTCATCAAGCCACGCTGAGGCGGTGCCCCACATGCCACAACTAGAAGGATGCACAGCTAAAATATACAACTATGTACCGGGGGGCTTTGGGGAGAAAAGGAAAGATAACACCTTAAAAAAATTACTTTTGGGTTAACTAGAAGTGTGCGGTTACTGTTTCTCATTGAGACATATTTTTGAGTTTATCTTCTGTCTACAAATTGACAGGTATTCATTTTATTGTCTAAGTTACTCTGCATAATATCTTACTGACTTTTCTTCAGTCAAGAGGAAAAGTGGCTATAATCTTTCTTTTCCTCCCTGTTTAAAAAAAATGAGGTTATACTGGTTTAGGACTAATTTAATTCAGGCAGGAGTGGATCACCTTTCTGGGTTCTTTGTTTCACAATTTTATGCTGTTTGGGTGTAGAACCAACGCTTGAGAATTTTGTATGTAGAGCATTTGACACAGCGTTCATAATAAACACTTAACAAATATGTGAGTGAATGAAATGAGTAAATGAATCAGCCTAATTGAGGTGAAGCAAGAGCACAGTTGTCATTGGGTGTAGTGTCTTCAGATGTGGAGAATTTTACAGTTGCTTCTAAAATGAATTTGAAGATTGACACTGGTTTGAAGACCACTGGAAAATCCTGATCTTTTCAGTAATGTGGTAAGAGCATACTATAAGAATATAATTGTGGACTTATTTCATGAATTGAAACTTTCAAATTACTTTTTATTTGATAGAAATAATACATGTTCATGTAGAAATTTTGTAAAACGTGGTAAGGAGTGAAAAAGAAAATAAAATTCACTGTCGGGCCGGCCTGGTGGCACAGCGCTTAAGTTCGCACATTCTGCTTCGGTGGCCCTGGGGTTCTCTGCATCGGGTCCCGGGTGCGGACATGGCACCGCTTGGCAAGCCATGCTGTGGTAGGCGTCCCACATATAAAGTAGAGGAAGATGGGCGCGGATCTTAGCTCAGGGCCAGTCTTCCTCAGCAAAAAGAGGAGGATTTGCAGCAGTTAGCTCAGGGCTAATCTTCCTCACAAAAAAACCCAAAAAAACAAAAAAACTCACTGTCTATCACTTAGAGAAAAGTACTGTCAGTCACCTGGTATAGTTATTTACACAGACTTCAAGATATTCTTAAAATACAATTGAGGTTACATATGTTCAGTTTTGAATTCTGCTTTTTTTAATCCGTGTGTGAATCCAATTAAAATTTTTTTTTCTGCTTTTGGTTTTTAAATCTTAAAGGCCCCTTCACAGATGTAGTCACTACAAATCTTAAGTTGCGAAATCCATCGGATAGAAAAGTGTGTTTCAAAGTGAAGACTACAGCACCTCGTCGGTACTGTGTGAGGCCCAACAGTGGAATTATTGATCCAGGGTTGACTGTGACTGTTTCAGGTAACAAGTCATGTGCTGAATTTATACAATTTTGAATTTTTACCTTTTATGGTTATGTTTAATTTGGTTTTTAATAGAGTCTCATCTGGAGGGAGAGAAATAGTTTTTAAGTTTTTCTGGCTTTGCCTTTAATGATGTCCTTTTGTGGTCTTACTGCATGCAAATTGTTGCAGAAAATTTTTCACCTTTATCTTGTGGCGGAGGTGTATGTGGTCAATTTGAAATTTTATATCCTTTATTACTACAGCTCACTACCGCATTCTCTGCCTTTATTATTTTATCTTTGAAATACTGCATCATTTTTGAAATGATCATTCTCATTCAGATCTCTAGCTGTTGTTACATACTGCATGCAGCTATGGAAGTATTAATGTAGATCTTTTGCTTAAAAATTTACAGTGCCTCTTTTTTGCCTGTTGTATCACGTTAGATGAGTCTTTCTGCCTTTTACTATAAATGCCAACAGCGTCCTGTACTTGAAAACTTTAGTTTCATTGCTCACTTTTGTGTTTACTTATAGTCCAAGGAGTATGCTTGGTTCCTTCCATATATGGATTGCTTACTCCTGCTCTGGAGTCCGTGCTAGTGCCATAGTTAGTGCCTTCTGTAAACTGTTCCTTTCTTCCCTCACACTTCCCTAGACAGTGCTCCCTGACAGTGTCATCTGATAGAACTGAGAAATAGGAAGCAAATGTGAGAACATACTTTATGGGAGAGCTTCTCAGGCTCACCCAGAGACCATTTACTGTTGCCTTCTAGCAAGTAGTTGTGCCTCCCGCTGTGTGTCATGATAACATGGGGAGCAGGAACGCACATGGGCCTCTCCCAGATCAGAGTCTCTGGGGGCCTGGCCTAGACATGTATAACTAAAAAACAAAACAAAACATGCCTGGGTGATCCTGCTAAGTATTCCTCAGATATTATAATAATAATAATTCTGTATCAGTTTTCTGGTTTTCAAGTCCACAGCAGATTAAAATTGGCAAATTACATGAAAAGTCTTTAGAAGTGGATCCTGACTGCAAAGGCAATAAAGGTCCGAGTTCTTGGTGACACTGAATCCTCCCTCAGTAGGTTTAGGCAAAACCTTAGAGCTAGAAGGCCCTAGAAAAAATCTTTTTAGTGAGTCTTGTGGTATGGTGGCCTGGGAGGAATGCTTTTGTGTGTGTGTGTGTGTCCAAGTTGTCAGTTCATGGGAAGGATGGATGGGAAATGAGAAGATGAAGCAGTGAGTACATGCATTCTGAAAGCTGCTCTCTAAATCTTTTAAGTCTTTAGCTAAATTGGAGGAAGATAGAATTATTTCTCTCCACGTGGTTAAAATTAGTTTTTGATGCAGTTATATCCCTAGAAATCCATAAAACTATTCAGAATGACTTTCCCTTGAGGGTTCTAGATTGCTCAAGTTTTGGTGTATTAATGTTTCTTAAGAAAATGTATACTTTTCAAAGCACTTAATCCCACATAAACCCCTTGTATTGAGCACCTGGGTTATTAAAAACTTCAGACACACTAGTTACTGTTTGCACATCATGCCCTCAGATTCCTCTCCTTGGGTTAGAACTTAGCTCTTCAGCTTTCAGTGTGGCACCTGCCTTCCATATGAGGAGTCACTCAGGCTGCCCTCCTCCAGCACCTTTCCCTGACTGGCTGACTGTGCTATACACTCAGTTCTTTTTTCCCTCTCTCCCTTTAGCGCTTTGTTTTGTGAATTTGCTCTTACAATTTGTATGTATTTATATATGTATTTTAAGATTGTCTTTCTCTTGTTATATGGTCTGCAACCTTAGAGTATAACTCAAAGTCACAACCCTGTTTTAAGTTTTTTTAATCCAGGTCTTAGTGATTAGCCTACAGTGATTACTCAGTGAAGGGCGTTAATGGAAATTAATTCTGCTTTCTCTGGATTCTCAGGCATTTTTCCTGTACATTTTCTGCTGCTATGTATTTGGCCCTTAAAATTTTTTTCTTTAATTGTGATGGGAGTGGATGGACTTCTCACACATATGTTAGAAATAAGACTTTCTTATATAATTGATATTTCCTACATTTGCTTAATTGCATTTGTTCTTTTGAAAGTGTTGATACATATACACACAGACAGACATATATCTTTAAAATAGTCTAAATATTAATGGGACTAATTTCCACAATACCATATACCATAATTTTATAAAATACCATGTTTTGTAAGTTGTTGATTCGTTGTTTGTAGTCTCTTAGTAGATTTGTACATAATTTAGCATGACTTGTGACACATGGAGCCTCTAAAAACCCTCTTGCAGGCTACTGAAAATTATAAATGCTTAGAAAATAATTTGAATATAATTATTAGGATGCTAGAAAAATTCTAGAAATCATGAGGCTGTCTATGGTTTCCTTTCATGCTTTTTCTTAAAATCAGATTTTAACTAATTGATAAACTTCTTGAATGGTTTATTTAAAACTTTTTGAAAAATTATATTTAGAACACTAATATATGGTAGTGAATTTTTAAGTTAACTTAGAATTTCTCCTTTAAATAATCCAGATTTCTAATTTTAAGAGGTACCATCACTAAGTACTAAAATGAAGCCTAAATTTATAACTAGTTTTAATAGTTAATTTACTACATTTAATTTGAGTTTACAGGCATTATAATAGTGTTAGCAAAGTTTTGAAAATTTTCCCAAACTTAAGTTTAAAGGGGACAATCATAGGTTATTATTTATGTTTTAAATAGCCATTTGTTTATTTTGTGGGTCGTTAAAGACTTGACAAATCAGAAAAGTAGACAATTGAAAAATAACTGGAAACCATAAAGTTGCTTCTGGATCTTTAATGTAAATAATCCAGTGTTAAGTTTCTGAACCCTCCCTGGTTTCCTTTAAATTTGCATATTAGTCAGTGAGATAATAGGAATGATAAGAAGCAAACAAATGCGGACGACCAAGTAATGTGTCCTTTCTTCTTCTTTAGTAATGCTACAGCCTTTTGACTATGATCCCAACGAAAAGAGTAAACACAAGTTCATGGTACAGACAATTTTTGCTCCACCAAACACTTCAGATATGGAAGCTGTGGTAAGTATGGAAGTTGAACAGAATTATTTTGGGGAATGTTGTTTAAACTGTGGGCTTTGTGTAGTTCTCAAGTGAGAAACCTGCTTTTTAAAATAAAAAAAAAATCTGTAAATCTCTTCATTACAGATAATCCTGACAATTTCAAGAATGAAAGAATTTGGAGATAGTATCTCTTAGAAACAGTTTAGAAATGCTACTACAGTGATGTGTCGCTTAATGATGGGGACATGTTCTGAGAAATTTGTCATTAGGCAGTTTCGTTGTCGTGCACACATCACAGGGTGTACTTACACAACCCTAGAAAGTATAGCCTACTACACACCTAGGCTGTATGGTTCTAATCTTATGGGACCACTGTTGTATATGTGGTCTGTTGTTGACCCAGGTGCGGGTATGAGGCCCACGACTGTACTGAGAAGAATGTCCTGTGATCTCTAGAGATGTTAGTGAGATTTTAACAGATAGTGATAGTAGCTTTTAGGGTTGTATACAAAGTTCCGTGGCATTGCCATATAATGATGCAGGGTGATCAGTACCGAGTGCAGCAGTGCATCCTGGCTGAGCCAAAGACCCTACTCCTGCCCCAGGCAGCCACACTATTCCTTAGTTGTCCCTTGAGGTGAAACCTGTTTGTCACCGTCATACCTTCTGTGTCTTATGTTTGGTTTTGTTTGTTTTTAGTGGAAAGAGGCAAAACCTGATGAATTAATGGATTCTAAATTGAGATGTGTATTTGAAATGCCCAATGAAAATGATAAATTGGTAAGTAGGAAAATATAAGAAAACTGGTAGCTGTTGAACTCAGTTACTTTCAGATTAATTTTGCCTTTGTCTGTTTTTGGCCTTTGTGGGAGGTGTGAAATGGCTATCCACTTGATTAGACTCAGTGCTTTATTTACGTTTTAAAAAAACTTGAACTCTCTTTTTATATAACATTTGTTTGTTCAAGAAGAAAAATACTTTTAGATACAAGCTGCATGATGGAGAAGAATCATTTAATTCTACCAAATTTTTGCCACTTAAACCACTTCGGTTTTTTTTAGAATGAGACGTGTGTATACATAAATATAACCAAATAACAAGACATAAGCTGCTTTTTGGCAAGTGTATACCAGAAGTCTGGGGATAAAAGATTTAGTTTCCATAGACAAGCAGTTTCTTCCAAGTTTGACTATTCCCAGGTATTTTGCTCATTATGGATTTTGGTCAAAGTCCATCTGATTTTATTCCTTAATAATTTTTATGTTACTTTTTGATTAGTATGTGGCAAACCCAGTGTGGGGGACTGAGGGCTATATGTGTGTAGTTTACAAGTAGTCTGTGATTGTAGAATGGGTTGTGGGTACTTTGCCCATTGCTCTTCTGAAAGACACATTTGAATCTTTTTCTGTGGTTTGTAGGGGGGACTTGAAAGGTAAGTAGGCTTTTTTTTCCCCTGACTTAATATGTAAAATAATATGGACAAAATAGAATTGTTTGACACAATTAGGTTACCATCTGACATGACTCTTGCCTTGATCTGGAGGCCATTTACCTTTTTGAAAAGTAAACTTGCAGATTAAATACATGGGCTCAATTATGTGTTACTCTTTCAGGATGAGCTGAAATGAGAAAGTCCCTGATTGGTAATTGGATGTTGGCCAAATTATTTATTGTGTTTTTTAATGCGTTTTAAAAGAGATTTCGAGATAGTTGCCAAAAACAAAAAATGTGAATACCTATGTTCTTCGAAAGTGAGGGTTCAGTGGCATGTTTATGCTCCCCCTTTGGAGTTTTCTTTCTCTTTTGCCTAGGCTGCCAGGAAACTAATAGCTTGTATAGCTCTTACTATTGGAACCAAGAAAATGTAACAGCACATTGTCTAGGTTGACTAATTTTATTTTATTTTTTTCCAGTTTTTTGACGTATAATTGACGTACAGCTCTATGTAAGTTTAAGGTGTACAGCATAATGACTTGGCTTACATATATAGTGAAATGATTACCACAGTAAGTTTAGTTAATATCTATTGTGTCATATAGAAACAAAAACAGGAAAAACAATGTTTTTTTCCTTGTGATGAGAAGTCTTAGGATTTACTGTCTTAACAGCTTTTAGGTATACCATATAGCAGTGTTAACATGATAGTCATGCTGTACATTACATGCCCCGTACTTATTTATCCTATAACTAGAACTTCGTTCCTTTTGACCACCTTCATCCGTTTCATCCATCCTCCACCTCTGGTAACCACAAATCTGATCTCTTTTTCTATGAGTTTTGTTTTTGTTTTTAGATTCCACGTATGATTGAGATCATACAGTATTTGTCTTTCTCTCTCTGCCTTATTTAATTTAGCATAATTTAGCTCCATCTGTGTTGTTGCAAATGGCAGGATTTCCTTCTTTTTTATGGCTGAACAATATTCCAATGTACGTATCTACCACAGTTTCTTTGTCCATTCATCTGTTGACGGACACTTAGGTTGTTTCCATGTCTTGGCTATTGTAAATCATGCTGCAGTGAACATGGAGGCGCGTGTGTTTTTGACAGTGTTTTCGTTTCCTTTGGATATATTCCAAGAAATAGAATTGGGTGGAATAAGGGTTGACTTACTTTAAAAACACATTTGGATATTTTCTCACTTAGAATTTTATGTCATTTTTTACACTTATTTAGTAAACGTAGAGCTGACTCTTTCATTTGGGCTTCTGTTATGCTCTTGTTAGCAAACAATTTGAAATTATAGTCTGAAAAGTGCTGAAGCCAGTATTTGATATTGCTCATTAAGAGTGTCTCTCATTGCTTTGGAAACCAGATCAGAAGTTGACAGAAATGGTATGGCTGTGACAGTTGAGCCTAGCCCATTTTAGCACCTCTTAGAGGAGAGTAGCAGGTTCTGCATATCAATGTAGCCCATAGTAATCCAAGAAAGTGGTTTTGGATCTGCTAAAGGGCTTGATGAAACACTGGATCGAGTTCCCAGAGTCCCACAATGTGAAGCACCAGCAGTAGTTTGGCCCTGGAACCTTTTCAGAGCAGGTGTTACAGTAACGCAGAGTCTGTACCGTAATTTCAAAGTCCTCCAGAGAATAGCTGACTCTGAGCCCCGACGGCCTAGCTGCAGCATGCATTTCCACTAGTTGAACTCCTTGGATTTGTGGTGTAGTTATTACTGACCAGTTAAGTTGTAGGGAATATTTGCTAAAGATAGTGATTTTAACATTTTATTTTGAAAAACTTTAAACACTTAGAAAAGTGGACAGTACAGTGAATCCCTGTGAACCCATGACCAGCTTTACCAATGACCAGTTTATGGTTAATCTTACTTCATCTAAAGCCCACCACTTCCCATCTCATGTATTGTTTCAAGGCAAATCCCAGACATCATAATTTCATCTGTAGCTATTTTAGTGTATCAAAGATAAGGACTTCAAAAAAAGGGAAAAAAAGAGTTTGATGATAAAACTATTTTTAAGCCTTTAAAAGCCTAATATATCAAACTATCCAGGCGGCATCCAAATTTTTGTCACAAGGGTCATTTACAAATTCTTTTGCAGTTTGTTTGAATTGAGATCAGAATAAATTCCACATTCTGCTATTGGATGATGTTTCTTAAATCTCTTAATCTGTAGATTTCCTCCCTGTTTTTTCCTTGCAAATTATTAAGGAAAATGGGTTTGTCCTGTAGCGTTTTCCCCACAGACTAGATTTTGCTGGTTGTATCCGTGTGGAGTCATTTAACTTCTGTCTTAGTGTAGCCTAGAATTGGATCTAGGGACTTGATTAAATTTTTATTTGTTTTTGCTGGTGGGGGAGAGGCAAGCCTGCTTTTGTAGGTGGTGATATATTCTCTCAAGGAGGCACATAACATCTGGTTGGGTATTTTTTGTGAAGTTAGCACCCATTGGTGTGCAGTGTGTAGATGAGTGATTCTCATCCAGGGGTGATTTTTCCCCCAAGGGGACATTTGTTAAGGGAGACATTTTTTGGTTGTCACAACTGGGAGGCAGGGATGTTGGAGGCATCTAATGGGTAGAGGCTGGGGATGCTGCTCAGCTTCCTACAATGCGTGGGGAAGCCTCTACAGCAGAGTTATCCAGCCCAAAATGTCAGTGAAGTAGAAATTGAGGAAATAAGGTTTAGGTTCATTAATCCATTAAGGGTTGCATTATGGTGATATTCTGTCATTCCTACTTCATTGTATTAGTTAGAATACCTGTGTAGAGAGAAATTTGGGCTCATCTAATATTTGATTCTTCATTCAATGGTAGAGTTTATAAAGGCAGGGTAAATGCCTGTCTTTCTTTTCAGTTATAGGCTTTCAAAAAATGAGTTTGTCTCAGGTGTCCCTCTGATATGACAGACAGTTGGTCAACCTCCCTCCCTCCTTCCTCTCCTCCTCCTCTCTCCCCCTGTCTTCGACGTGTTATAAACTCACGGACTGAAACATATGTGTGTTTTAACTCCTTGCACTTAGCATTATTGGTGGTCAGATTGGTAGGTAGGAGCCTCTGCAAGGTGATTCCTGAGTCCTTTTATCTTAGTAATCTTTGGTCATTTTCTTGATGTCTGATATGGCAAGATATTACCAGGCCCAGTCCTGGAATCAGCCATTTCTTAAGAAGCGCTGGGTCTGTGGGAGATGGTATCTCCAGCCACAACCTAGACAGTCGAGTAAGATAGTGATTTTTAGTTTTGTCAGAATTTCTATCAAACCATTCTTTTGGCCAAGATTAGAATGGAGATCTGACTGTCACTTGAAGGCACTTCTTCAAATGGTAAAGTTTTAATAGTAAAATGATGTCCAACAACACACAAGGTGATTTGCGTCCTTTCATTTCTTATGAGAGTGATTGCATTTTATGATTGGGAAATGTTCTTGAAGATCTTGAATAATTCAAAATGTGTAAAATCCACCAGTGACCTTGAGAAGAATGGGCAGGTACTCTGAACCAGCTGAAGTGCTGCTTTGATATAGCAACTTACATGGCTTGCTAGCTTTGCCATTATTTAAGTGTTTGGAATTCATGTTTCAAGTTTTGCACACACAGTGAGACTTCTGGTGTTTCAGTATATCAGTATCTCAAATTTATATAATTCAAAGGAGTAAAAAAAATGGTATCTACTATACACAACCTAGAGGGGACCTTAATTGATTAATGGGTATGTTAAAAAGATGGGCTGAAACACAGCTGTGTTTTTATAAGGCAGTATTTCCCAAAGTGTTTTGAGTTGGAAGGGTTCTTTGGTCAACTGAGTTTGGAGAAATGCTACAAATACTGTATCTACCAATAAACACGTTGCATATTAAAGGCCCTGAATAAAGGAAATATGTTTAACCCAGCACTTCTTATTTAAACATAAATAACTTCTCATGAAATATCTAGTGTTCTGTAAAATACATTTCTGGAAACACTGACTGTGACTGCTTAAACTCATTCTGGTGCTGCTACTAACCTGCGGATTCTACAAGAAAATCTTACTGAGAAATGGATTTAAATTGAATGCAACCTGGCGCAGACCCAGTTCCATCTGAGTTGTTGATCATGTGACTTTGTCAAGTCATTATTTTAATGTTGCATTTTAATGTTGCATCCCTTTATAGAAAATGTGAAACCTCAAAGTAACCAAATCCAGGGGTGTTATAATAGTATAAAACATATAATAAAGTTTTTGTTTGTTTATTGTAATAAGGGTGAAACTCTTTATATATATATATATATACATAAATACATAACATGTAAAACACTTTTATAATACTTCATTCATGTGATAATAAGACCCTGTTGATAATTGCATTTTGACATCTCCAGTTCAGTATTGTCTGTAGGTGAAGTTGATAAAATTGCTTAAAAACCATAGTATCTTTGACATTGGTTTCTTTCTAGCATCCATAGATAAAATTACAAAATTACTTAACATCCTTTTTCTGTATGTTTATCTTCAGTTTAGCATGAAACTTGTCTTTTAGGAAATATGGGCTTTATTGAATACTGTCATGCCTAGGTAGAGTTTGTTAGTTTACTACAGATACATTGATAAAATGCTGTATGAGGCTGAATCCTGACTTAAACAAATTGATTAAAGATGACACTCCCTTATTCAAGGAAAATACATTTCTAAATATGCAAGATTACTGAAAATGTTATGAAAACTATGTTGGTAATAAATATTTTTAAAAGTACAGAGTACGAAATATATTTCTTAGTTTATAGTTATGATTGCTGTATAGTGATTTCTTTGATATCATTTGACCCTTTATTCTCTTTTTAGTTTATTTGTTAAATAATATGTTGTAGAAAGTATGTTATCTTAAGCAAAAGTCAGTTTAGTTTTTAACTAAATTGCTGGTGACAACTTGAGATTTAACAGACGGCGCTCTCAGGATGGCGCCTGTACTTCGTATTCAGCCTCACTCGGTGTTGAGAGCAATGGAGAAGTCCAGGTGTAGTTAGTGGTCCCTTGTACATTTACTTTCAAGAGTTGATCATCAGGATTTGTGCTGTTTAGTAGTCAACTGAGAAGAATTTAGTTAGTATCCAAAGCACATAGGTACCACAGGTAGCCATCATAGTGGTTGATATTTTCTTCTCAGAGTTGGAGTAGGTAGCAGGTCTTGGACTTGGCAATGTTGATTCGGTGTTTCTTAAATTAACCACCCCATCCCATTCTCTCACTGCTGCTCCCAGCCCCTCACCCACCTTCCCGTACCCCCCCAAAAGTAGAAAGGCATTTAATTTAAGTATACTTTATGTATTATACCCCACCTGTTTGAGGATTGGATCTTTTTAGGTATGCTATTAGTTCTTGGGCATTTACATGTTCTAAAAACAGTGGAAAAGGATATGTTATTATTTTGTTGATTTCTCTAGGTTTTTTGGGACCTTGATACTGAATATATAAATAAGAAAATGATTCAAGTTTTGTTGTCATTGTGTAGGGTAAGAGAGGTGTGCCAACTTTAGATGTATAGTGATTGAGTCCATGTTTTTTTATTTTCATAGTTTAAAGAAGTCGTTGCTTTGTGACAAAACAATTCTAATTTATTTGAACCATCGTGAGAGTCTGGGTTTCCTTTTGGGAAATAGCTCTCTGATTTGGATTATAGATGGAATGACCTAGGAATCCAGGAACCCTTTTACTTTAGAATAAATGGAAGTATTATTAATAATTTTTCCTGGACAACAGGCATTAACTTAATAATGTCCTTTAAGGACACTAAAATTTGTGGTCACCCTAGTCCTAGGGAAGAGCAGGTCTTTGACTGGATATATTTCAGTCGGTTAATGGCCAGTAGAGTCTTCAGTTGAGTTGTATTCAGTGCTAATACTGAGAGCCATTTAGCGTGTTCCCTGGGTGGTTGATAGCTGGAGGCAGATCATACTAAAGCATTGACTTTTTTGTGTTTTACCATTATAAAAATGAATTGTTAGCTCTCTTTTAGTTATTATCAACACTGTATTAAGAAGTCTAGTGTCCAATTAGCGGTAGTGTTTTTTCAGGATTGAATGTGGGTTTAACTTATTTATGTTTTATCACCTATTCACTTCTTTGTGTTCAATTAAAATTTTTTTTTGGTTTATTTTGAGGCCTCCAACTCTACTTGACATTTTCCAGATTTCTTAAATGTATTGCATTTCATTTATGCCCTCCATCCAACATCTGGTAATGACATATTTTCTAGAAAAATTACTTACTTGTCTTAATGAAGACTGATGGGCTATCAAGAGTAGGAGATTTCAGGGTGCTACATATAAAGACGTTTTATGATTAAGAATACATTATTTTCGGAGCCGGCCCATTGGTTGAGTTTGCTCACTCCACTTTAGCGGCCTAGAGTTTCGCCAGTTTGGATCCTGGGGGCAGACATGACACTGCTCATCAAGCCATGCTGAGGCGGCATCCCACATGGCACAACCAGCAGGACCTGCAACTGAAACATACAACTACTTACTGGGGGGCTTTGGGGAGAAGAAGAAGGGAAAAAAAAAAGATTGGCAACAGATGTTAGCTCAGGTGCCAATCTTTAAAAAAACAAAAAAAAAAAAGAATAGGCAGCCGGCCCAGTGGCACAGCAGTTAAGTGCGCACGTTCCATTTCGGCGGCCCGGGATTTACCGGTTCGCATCTGGGGTGTGGACTTGGCACCGCTTGGCAAAAGCTATACTGTGGTAGGCGTCCCACGTATAAAGTAGAGGAAGATGGGCATGGATGTTAGCTCAGGGCCAGTCTTCCTCAGCAAAAAGAGGAGGATTGGCAGTAGTTAGCTCAGGGCTAATCTTCCTCAAAAAAAAAAAAAAATACGTTATTTTCTGTTGAGACAACACACATTGGGGATGGAGTTCTCTTAGTATATACAATGACCTCGATATCAGTAAGTATTATTTCAGTCTCTTCCAACCTTTTTGTAAAATATTATTTTTATTTGTGTTAAAGGAATTTACAGGAATTTATCTGTATTTAGGAACTTGAGAAGATAGATTAAGTACAGGAGAGGTTTATAAATCATGGCATCTTTTGAGCTTCAAGGGGGAAAAATTCATTTAACTTAAAAATCGTTCAGATTGTTATCAAAGGTGAGAAAATATGAAGTGCTTGTTTGCAGATATTGGCAAGTATTGATTAGTAACAGAAATTAAGAACTACAAGGTTAGAAGGTATTCATTTTAGGACAATGTAAGACTAGCATAAATTTAATAAGGTTTATACATTTAATTAGTGAACATAATGCAAGCTGATCATAGCTAATTTTGTTTGGGAAATAATATAGAAAGCTAGTCGGAAACTTGTACTTTTTTGCTTTAACATAGCTATTATTGAGCAGTATTATGTCTTATGCGTAACACATTTTTGTAAAATAAAATGTGAATGTATAGAGCCTAATGATGTCTGTGTTAGTCATTTCCCAGTACCATGCAGGAGAGATCAGAGTTTGGTGCGAATCTGAGACTGTGTTTCCCCTGCCATCTCAGGGTATAACTCCACCAGGGACTGCTCCGGCTGTCACTTCAGTGAGCAGCATCAACAACACAGTTGCAACACCTGCCAGTTATAACATGAAGAATGATCCCAGGGGACTCACTGTGTTCAAACAGGAGAAACAGAAGGTTTGTTTTAGGGAGCTAACAGCCATAGGAGTCTACTAGTGTTACTGGTTATGTTAATGTAGTTACCTAGTACATATGTGAGTGTGTTCTGTGAAGTAGATAGAATTGAAATTTTCACCGATGTTTAAAATTACAGTAGAACCACAAATCACTTAAAAATCATACACATGAACTATTCTCTATTCTAAAGAAACCAATTCTACACTTAAAATCTCAGCAGTGAGCAGGACAAATATAAGTGTGAACATTATTGTAAGTGTGAACATTATTATGAAGTTGGTATAATTTTTCCTGTCACTGAGATTTTGGGAGCATTCTCTCAAAAGAGAGTTAGGAGCTTGCTTGAATAGACCTGCGAGCATAGCAGCGAACGGAGGAGCTGGCAGACGTTGCTCTCCAGGCAAGTATTTGTGTTTATATATCAAAAAAGGTAAACGAAACTGCTATTTTGTGTTTTGTTATCAAACACAAATAATAGTGACCCTCTAACTGTCATTGTTAGTTGTTTACGGTGCCCCAGGGTAGGAGAATTGGTGGTTAAAGCTCTGAAGATCTTCGGTTATAGTTGAACTTGCTCAAGTACAATGACACTGCATCAGTAAGACATTGGTGACTTTCTGGTGGTGTAAGGTTTGCTGTGTGATTCCCTTTACCATTTCTTGCTTACTGGAAACTTCAGGAACCCCACAGTTTGAACCAGGTTGCTTATACTTTGATTTGGCTTTCTAGAGAATATGTATACTAAGGCTTAAAATCTGACCCTTTCTCTAAATGTCTGATACTTTTTTGATTTGTGATTTTAGTTAATCACTTCTGGGAATCATCCTAGAGAAGCAGAGTAAATTGGTTGTTCAGGGAAAAAATATATCTTTGGTAAACTTGTTATTCAGATATACTCTCTTACTTCTCAGGTTAAGGCTTTAAATTATGCCTGTGACGATTACATGCCTCAGCTCTTAACTTTAGCCTTTTAACTCACTTTATATACGTTTACGTGCCTTACTCATAATAGTCCCAAGAACGGAGCTTCATGTTTACATTCCTTAGCTCATTTGTCCTTCCCAAAGCTGTATTGCAAAACCCTGGTTTGTCTTATATTTTACCTTTGCCCTTCTATTTCCAGTCTCTAGCTCTCTCTTTTTCTAATTATCCCTAGTAGGAATAAGTTAGAATATTGGAATTGACATTCTGAAGGTTGTTAAAAAGAAATAGAGAAGTAAACTGAACTCATAGATGGAGAGGATTACTGCAGATAGGCTGAATAACATGAAACAATGGAAAATGAACAAGATGTGGCATATCATGTCTTACTGATATCGTGGCCTTGACCTTTCAGTTTACTCTGAGTTGCAGTTTGAAGTACAATGTTAATATAATGTTACTCTTCATCAGTTTCCTACCAGTCACAGTCTAGTTTGCCTGTTTCATGGTTCTCAGAACAACCAGTCTCCTCTTTCTGGACCAGTCTGAAGAAACTCTCCAGGAACGAGCTGTTTTCCTGGAGCCAAACCTCACAAATGGAGCTCCTGAATGCAAGCATAGACTAAAGTCACGGCGAGCCTTAGTGTTCCCATCAGGCTCTTCAGATTGTTGGTACATGAATGACTCAGCAGCCCCCCTTAATCCTCGACTAAGTTAGGTTATATATGCTTATACTTTAAATATACAAAAATAAATTAGATTTCTTTGCATCTGCTATGTATGTTGACTGGTTTGTAGGGGGCCTAAATAGTATGTGGTATAACCATCCTCCGAGTAACTCGTTTCACACTTACTTGGCTCACTTTTGAAATGTGTTCAAACTTCACTGTATCTTTTGCATTCTAGTCTTAGGTTTAGGCTCCACAAATTGGTTATGACATTTCTTCTTTTTGTTATAAAAGCAGTATAACAACATTAAGAAAAATTTTAATAAAAAAGAAAAATCTAATTCTGTCACCATAAGAAGATACTCATTGACATGTTAAAAAATCCCAGAGTGGGAAGCTACCCATCAAATGTCCAACAAGAGTGAAATGTTTAAGTAATTTTGGTAAGGCACAGAATAGGATATTTAATGACATACTGTGTCATTTAAAATGATAAAAGACGTACATATAAATTAAAGAAAGATAAAAACATTACATGTATGCTGGTTTTATAAAATGTGCATATGAAGAAGCATTGGAAGATAATATATAAATAATAGTTGTGTTGGGTTGATGAGATAATGGAGGTAATTTCCTCTCCTCCCCTTTCATAATTCTAGATTTTCTGGAATTTTGAGAATTTATTTAAAAAATAAGCCATTTGTGGACAGTTTGATCCTCATTTTAATTTTTTTCTCTTCACTTGTTGGCCTCATGTATCTTCTCTTAATTTCTTAGTCAGCTTTCTGGTATGAGTATGATATTTTTGCCAATTCTTAACAAAAGCCTAAAGAGTCCTTCTCAGTTGCCATGTAGTTGACTGTTGACTTCGTCTTTACAGAGCAAGCCAGTGTGCTGCCCTCATTTTCAGAATTTGGGCTTGGTCTAGGTTGGAGTTTGAGCACACTTGAAAAATCATTTTGAAGTGAGTTCTAATTATTATTAAGGAAAAGAATAGGAAAGAATATTGATGAAGAGCAAAATATGTCTGACACAGATTTTTAATAATAGCGTTGGGATTGGTTGGGGACAGGGGAGGATAAGGTGAAGAACCAGAAAGCCAGCAAGAGGAAAACTCAGAGAAGGAGGCTGAAGTAGGCTTCGTAGAAACCCTTCACAACCGGGAAGCTTCTGAAGAAAAATGGAAAAGTCTGAATGTTGACAGGTCTGATATGTGGTGTTGCACATTGGAGCCTCTTTATAACATTATTTTTACATGAATTCAGGCATAGTGATCAAATCACACCCCTTTCGTAAGAAATAATAGTTCTTCCCCTTGAACAGTTTACTTACACTTAATATAAATTTGGGAGCTGACATGGTGTAATATGTGTGTAATCTATAATTACGTTTTATTAATGAGTACTGTGCAATGCCATAACGTTGAATTTGGAAATCTTGTTAGAAGTTTATATCTGAATAAAGTAAAGCAGTTTTTATCTTTTTATCTAGAAAGTTAAATTTTTAGCCAGTAAAACTCAATTAAAAAGATGGCTTGGGGGGCTGGCCCCGTGGCATAGCGGTCAAGTTTGCACACTGCTTCGGTGGCCCAGGGTTCATAGTTTCAGATCCCGGGAGCAGACTTAGCACTGCTCGCCCAGCCAAGCTGTGGCGGCGTCCTACATAAAATAGAGGAAGATTGGCATGGATGTTAGCTCAGCAACAGTCTTCCTCACAAAAAGAAAAAAAAAAGAGAAAAAGATGACTTGTTGCGCTAATACTGCTACGGTGCATGTGATGGTGTAAGTGATGATAGGATGAGGGATTCTGAAGCAGTTTAGACCACAGGCTTGGGAATACTTAGGCATTTTCCTTGGTATTTATCTCCATGCCTTTGTCACTAGTTTCAAATTGGTAAGTGTTGGTAAGAATTAAAATTTGGGGGCTTGTAGTTTTAAAAGTGTTAAGTACTGCTGTGATTCTGTATTGAATTTCATGAATTAAGACAAAGTGTTACTGATAATTTGAAAGAATCATTTATGTTTGAGTTTAAGATCATGGAATTAACTTCCTTTCCTCCTATTTTTGCCATATTATGTTTGTGTTCATTATCTTTCCTTCACTGTTTATATCCTTCAATTATTTTTTCCCATTAATAGAAGTTAGGTTGTCTTTTAAATGTTTTTGTTAGGTAGTGTCCTAATTTTATTGGAATTATTATGATAATATTCCCCCCGCCTCCCCAAAACCTCATTTGAATTGCAGAACCAGAGCACTGAAAATGACCTTATTTGGATCTTGGTTGGCATCAGACATTCAGCATAGATACTTTCTTTGAATAACTGCTGTTGGCCAAAGTGCTGGGTTTAGGGGTAAATACAAAGAGAAATGCCTCTTGCTCTCCAGCCTTTGAAGTGTTGTAGGAAAGACCATCAAACGTACATTATTATGATAGATGATAAGTGCTATGGTGGAGGTAAGTGCAGAGGTTATGGGAGCAGAGGGAGTGGGCTGCTATATCTAACTGCTGACATTTACTCAGTTAGTATTTGGTGTTTAAAAAAATTCTTATTAATGAAATTGAAAATTGTCAAAACTTTTCATTTAAATAGTTTTTTGGAAAAGAAGGGTGTGGAGTTTAAATTTTTGTTTGTTTAAAACCTGTAAGGAGATTTGGTAGTCAAAAAATTCCCACTGTCTTGTTGATACAGAATGATATAGAGCCTAGCAAAGCTGTTCCGGTGAATGCATCTAAACAAGATGGACCCATGCCCAAACCGCATAGTGTTTCACTCAACGATACTGAAACAAGGAAACTCATGGAAGAGTGTAAAAGACTTCAGGGAGAAATGATGAAGCTGTCAGAAGAAAATCGACACCTGAGAGTGAGTTTGAAAATAAGTTGATTTAAATGAAGGCATAGGATATGTGAATATTATTAGGCCATTTTCTCCATTGGTTTTAAAATTGATCCTTATCTTTCTCCTTTCCCCCAGTTTGATGATATCCTTGCCTTTGCTCCCTACTTCAGCCTTTTTTCACAGTTTTACTATGGCTTCTCACTGCCTGCAAGTTCCTTTCCTAGTAGATGTCCTAGTTATTTGTGATCTGGCCTGTGGCATTGCCGGCTTCGTCTTGTTTGTACCATCCTTCACATTTTGTGTCCAAGTCATATAAACTGTGTGGAGTGGTGCTGTCCCATTTAGTAGTCACTAGCCCTTTGAGGCCATTGAGACTGAAATGTGGTTGGTTGAATTAGGATGTGCTGTGAGGGAGGCTGCCCTGGTGGTGCAGTGGTTAAGTTTGCGTGCTCTGCTTCAGCACCCGGGCTTCATAGGTTAGGGTCCCAGGCACCGATGCAGCACTGCTTGTCCAGCCATGCCGTGGTGGTGTCCCACATAAAACAGAGGAAGACTGGCACAGATGTTAGTTCAGGGGCAATCTTGCTCAAGCAAAAAGAAGAGGATTGACAACAGATATTAGCTCAGGGCCAGTCTTCCTCACACACACACACAAAAGTGTGCTGTGAGTGTAAAATACACACTGATGTCATAAATTAGTACAAAAAAAGTAAAATATCTTTTTTGTATTGTTACATATTGAAATAATATTTTGTTTACATTGGATTGAATAAAATATAGTATTAAAATTAGTTTTAAGTTTCTTTTCACCTTTTTAGTGTGCTATTAGAAAATTTAAAATTACATCCGTGGCTCACATTTGAAGCTCACGTTGTGTTTGTATTGGACAACCCTGGGCTAGAGCATCCTGAAGAAGCCTCTTTTTTTATCACTCCTCTTTTGTTTTAGCTTAAGCTTTTCCCTCTGACTGGAAAGGCCTGAAACCCTGCCCCTGCCCTCACAGCATGTACATACACGCACATTTGTACTCGGTTCTTGTCATCTTTTCAGTGTAACTTTTTCTAGGATTCTCTCTCCCTTAAAGAAAAGAAAAATTGTTTTGGAATGCTGTCTCCTTTGTTTCCGTGATACCTCTTACATCTTACTGCTTCTATTTGTTGGAGCTCTTTCTCCCTCTATTGGGCAGTAGTTTCTTTGGGGGCAAGGACTGTGTTCATCTTTGCATTCATATATTTGAATGAATAAACGGATGGTCTGGTGAATGAGGACTAATTTGAATGTGTGGAGTTTATTAATCATTTGCCTTTGATAAGTACTTACTTATTTCAAGACCTGAATACCTTTAAGTTGCTTTTTTAGGCTTCGTTAGAAGCTTTTCGTATCCAAGTAGATACAAAAAGGTATAATAAGCTACATTATGGGACTTAATCTGTATTTGATTTTTCTATCTGTTCAGTGAATATAGGAACTACACTGAATCAAAAGCATGTATCTCGAATTGATCTGTGCTGAAGTAATTTTCTGGCTCTCTCTTCATGTTCCATGGTACCCTTCCCAGGGGCCCCCTGCACCCAGCCCCTGGCTGGTGGAAAGATTATGTCCAGTTCACACCCACACCCTCTGGATGTTTAAGGATGCTTTTTTTTGTTACTTTTACTTTATCTACCATGATTTCCACAGTTCTGTTCTTTGATGAAAGATGTACTCCTTAGCACGCTCAGTAGATTTGGTCATCTCTTGGTAGGGAGGGCAGAAGTGGAAACAGTAGGAATGGCATAGGTAGGGTTGGACAATAGGAAGAGTCAACGGGGAGATAGGTGAGTGAGACTTGATTCCTGGTCTGTGTTCTTTATGGGCTGTGCTGTAGGCACTGTTTTTTGAAAAAGCATTCTGCTGTTTAAAAGATAAAACAGAAGAACCTTGAAGACTCCTGGCTTATAAATCAATTTTGGCCCCTTAACATTTCATACATAAGGCCCATCATAATTGCCATCTCAAGCATGTCTGATCTCTATCCCTTTTTATTCCTCTAGCCCTGTGGTTCTTAATCCAGACTGTGTATTTTGCTCTCCTAGTGAGCTTTTAAAAAATACCCATGTCTAACCCTCCCCAGACCTAGTGAATTAGACTCAGCAGGAGTATTTTTTTTACAGTTCTTGCTGGGATTGAGAATCCTTGCTCTCTCCACATAGGACTTAATTAGCATAAGACCAAACCCACAAACCCTCAAAAATCTAGTAATGCAAACAAAACCATATGACATCAGGTGGGCTCTTTGAGTTGGTATTAGGAAGCAACTAAAGGAATCGGTGTGAGAAAATAAAAATAGCTTGCACTGAGGAAGTAAAAATGCGCCCTGTCATTCATCTAGTGGGATGATGGACACAGGTAAAGCCAGCTACCTAGGAAACGGGTATCAGTATTTTCCCCAGGGTCACACTGCAGCTGGTAAACTGTCACAACAACCTCCCTCTTTGAGTGACTACGCTTTCTTACTGAGAAACCTTGTCCCCTAAACTCATAGAGTGTCAGAATCTTTGCCGTGTGAAACCCGTACATGTCAGAATGAGGCCTCCCGCTCTTGTTGGGAGGCTCTCAGTCACTTTGGCGTGGAGCAGCGGCCTCCCTCTCCAGTCCAGGTGCAGCGCTTCAGGTGGGGTTTCTGTGTACAACCCTCCACAGCAGTTGTAATTTGTAGTTTCCCAAGAAACGATCCTGTGTCTACTTAGCAGTCCAGCCCCAGTGCTGGCCCTTTTACACACAGCCCTCCTGCCTTACACTGAGCATGCACTAGGACAGCTGCATCTGATGAAGCAACACTGGGCCTCCTTGGAAATAAATAAGTGCCCGGAACTCTTCTTGAATTATATTAATTTTAGTGGGTTTTTCCTTCTGTGTAAATATAGCCATGTCTGTTTTTCAGTTTCTTTGGAGTATATTTTCAGCTCCAGTTTTTAAAGCTAGTATTATTGAGGTATAATTTATATTCCATAAAGACACAGAGGATACAATTCACTGATTTTTAGTAAATTTATAGAATTGTGCAGCCATCACTAGCATCCAGTTTTAGCGTCTTCCCATCACCCTAAGGGAGTTTTCTCACGCCACTTAGCACTTACTCCCTGTTCCCGTCCCCAGCCAGATGCGTGCTGACCTGCTTTCTGTCTGCAGATTTTTAGCTCAGTAGTCTTACTATATACATATCTGTTTTTAAAACCTCTTTTTGTGTGTATGTTTTTTTCTAGGATGAAGGCTTAAGGCTCAGAAAGGTAGCACATTCGGATAAACCTGGATCCACCTCAGCTGCTTCCTTCAGAGATAATGTCACCAGTCCTCTTCCTTCACTTCTGGTTGTGATTGCAGCCATTTTCATTGGATTCTTTCTAGGGAAATTCATCTTGTAGATTGAAGCATGCAGAGTGCTATTTCTTTTTTTTTCTCTTGACCAGAAAAAGATTTGTTTACCTACCATTTCATTGGTAGTATGGCCCACGGTGACCATTTTTTTTGTGTGTACAGCGTCATTTAGGCTTTGCCTTTAATGATCTCTTATGGTTAGAAAACACAATAAAAAGAAACTGTTCGGCTACTGGACAAATTGTATATTACCAGATCATCACTAGCAGATGTCAGTTGCACATTCAGTCCTTTATGAAATTCATAAATAAAGATTTGTTCTTTCTTTGTGGTTTTAATAAGAGTTCGAGAATTGTTCAGAGTCTTGTAAATGTTATTTTAATAATCCCTTTAAATTTTATCTGTTGCTGTTACCTCTTGAAATATGATTTATTTAGATTGCTAATCCCACTCATTCAGGAAATGCCAAGAGGTATTCTGTGGGGAAATGGTGCCTCTTACAGTGTAAATTTTCTCCTTTACCTTTGCTAATATCATGGCAGAATTTTTCTTATCCCTTGTGAGGCGGTTGTTGACTGAGTTTTTCATCCTTACAATCCTGTCCCATGGTATTTAACATAAAAAAATAATAAAACTGTTAACAGATTCTTGCTCGATAGCTTGTTTGTGTCTGTCGTGTCATTAGATGGGTACCAGAGCGTGCACGGTGTGGTAATGTGAAATTTATAATGCCTCATTTTATCTTGCATTGAAACCCTTTTGGATATTATAGTATTTGTAGTTAAAAGTCGTTCTCTTAAGGAAAGGAATTGATACCATTTTAGGCTACTTTTGGGCTTTTGGAAGATCATAATCAGTTTGTCTTCAAGATAATATAAAATGAGCAAATACCGTGAGAACAAAACTGCTGGAACTTCAGTCAGCTTATAGGTATGCCTTGTGGCTCTGCTGCATTTAATTTACCCCATTCTCAGCGGGTTCTTTTAGTGTCTTCTCAAAGATGACTGCTTCTTGGTTCTAGTCAAGTGCTTTTTAACCAGCCTAATAATGCCTTTGATTTTGTAACGTTTCATAATAATAGTTAAAAGTAGGTGTTTTTTCCTGCCCAACTTGGTGTTCAAAGTAAATTTCCATTATGGAAATTTGGTATTACTGTGCAAGCCTTGGGAATTTTCTTTGTGAAAAATGACTTTATGCTTTGTAAACCTGTTAAGTGTGAAACAAATTTTCAGTATAAATGTGCATTATAGGGTCTGATAGTTTCCTGTACTTAATCTTATGTCTTCATTTATCTCACTTGTACTAGCACAGAAAATTTTGGAACCAGAGAAAATCTGTTGTTTTTCTACTCAGTACACTCTAATCCAAGTGAGTTTTGATTCCTGAAACTAGGTGTTGGTTTTGTCAAAGACGACATACTTCCTTGTGAAAGGGAATTGGACTTGGGGCTCGATGTGGTGCAGTGAAGTATGCTGGGCCCAGGTCTGTGTGCACATTTTCTAAACGAACGACATAATGTAAAGTCCTTTGGTTGCCTTTTTGTTTCAGGTGTGTTTTGAATTTGTCAGATCACATGGATTGTATCATTGTGCTCTAAGCTATCTTTTATAAAACCTCTTGCTTGTGTGCAAAAGTTCCTAAAAACAAACACAAGTAATGCTGTCCATTACTAGCATGCTACTGCGGGTAGTGTTTCCATTCTGTGCTTTATGGTCATTGGAAAATTTCCCTCCCTTTCTGATAACTGGAAAAGCATGCTAAAAAATTTGTCTTTCATTTCTGTCCCATAAATGCAGAATCAGTAAAGCTTAAAGCTCTCTTTATAATAACATTATTGGTGATAAGTATCAAGCTTGATATTTCATGGCTATCATTTTTTTAAAAATTAAAGTTCTCAAAAAATTTGGCAAAATCCACTTTTATGGAAATGCTCCTTAGAATTTATTTCAGTCCTTTTGTTTTATAGTTGAGGAGTCTGAGGCTTTTATGAGAGTTAAGAGAACTTTCGCGTGTCTCACAGCTAGGTAGAGGCAGAGCTGGGACTAGAAGTCACCTCTCCTGACTCAAGCACAGTGTCTGTTCTGGTCACTTTGTGGAAAGAAAATTGGTCTTAATTTGACATGACTGAGTAAGGCACGTAAGGTGCTATTTAAATAGGTGTGTGTGAAGTCTCCTGTCATAAGACTATTGCAGGCCACTGTCCAACAGTCTCATGTATATGTTTGGTTTAGTGTTTAGGCTAGAAATCTCCCTTCCCCTCCACATTGGTAATAAATATTATAAAATGCAATGTATTTTTAGAATAGGCATTTTAAAAAATGCATTATGCAATGGTTGGTTCTGAGATAGATTGTAGTCTGGGTAGCATCTGCAAAATCAAGTATACATGGGCTTCTTAACTGCTTTACGTGTTGGGAGATACTCTGATTATGTAGGGGACATTTAATTTCTCTTCTTTTTAAGTGCTGTATGAAATGTGATTAGATTATTTTACTACCAATGGTTACGTTTAAAAGAGTCCAACTGTATTAATTGAGAATGTATAGATTAAATTGTTTGTCTTCAATCCTTCTATGTTTAGAAATTTTTGCTTTGTCTGCTTGCTTACTTGTGTGTGTAAGCATGATGGAAATGCACTGTTGCTAATACTGAAATCCCAGTCAAGTAACTAAGGCCTTAAGTTCATATGTGACACTAAATGCACTACCTTCCTTCATTCTTTCTACAGCTCATGTTCGTTGACTTTGCCCATTCTTGTATTTACAAGAAGCAAATTTTAAGACCTGTATTCTGCGTGTCTGGTATGTTACCTTAAAAAAAAATAACCTTTGGAAAAAAATGTGTGGATCAAATTAAAAAATTCTGGTCAAAGAAAAATATCCTAAATTTCTTCTTCAACTATCTTAGCTCAGAAGTTCTTCTAAAATTGATATTTTCTGCTATGGGAATTACTTTGAACTGTAATCATTCAAAATATACCTGTTGCGAACAAGTTTTATCAGTAAGATAAAAAAGAAGAAAGTTCTTTCAGGGTATATCCCCTAATTGTGATCTTCTGCCCCTTTAAAAACATTGCAGTAACAGTTTTCCTAGATCTTTGCACATTCCTATTCACTGATTTTGGTGTGTGCATAGATTTTAAAAATGTGACCTTTATGAGAATTGGGGAAAGATTACTGTTTACCAATATGGAAGAACAACAAAAGAAAGTAAATAAATGATCTTTATTTTCTAGCTTTCAAAGGAAATTAAACTGTTGTGTGAATAAAATAAATTGTTTAAAAATGTGGTGAAGTGTCAGTTTCCTTTCCAAAAAAAAAAAGCAGAAAAAGGAATTTGATTTCAAGGGATTATGATGGTTTGTCAAGTAACACCAGCCAGTCATTGACTGGCACTTGAGTTCCGATGAGAGAGAGTCTTTTGCTTAGTGACCTAGTGGTAAAGTACTTTTCAGTAGGAAATAGGAATAGCTGTTTTTTCAGTCCCACATTGATAGCCCACTGTTGTTAGAAGCCATGCTTCTGGAGAGGTCTATGCAGGAACAGTGGCCTCTTGGGAATGCCCAGCCTGATGGGAATTGGTGCAAAGAAGTTTGAACATCCATCCTTAGAAAGAAAATTTTATTTTCCTACATTTCTGGTTGTAGAAATAATGTGTGCGTTTTAGGGAATTTGGAAAACAAAAGCTAAACCCTACCATCCAGCAGCATCAATTTCTATGAACGTTTGATTTATTTTCCTATAATATTAATGCTCTTTAAGCATAATCATAAATTACATACAACTTTGTATCCTACTTTTTTCACTTAATTATTTCTCTAGTTTATTGAAAACAGTGTAAGTGGCTGCAAAATGCTTTGCTTTATTTTTGGGATCACCTTGAGTGTAAAGTTACGAACATTTTAGGTGCCAGGTAATTTCTAGTTATGCATACCTTCCTATTACCACATTTCTTTTGTTTTAAAACTCAGTTTCCTGTTTTCCACTTGTTCCTATATGTAATACCCATCTTGAAAGGTGGCGCAGGAAACTACTGAGATAACTATTCATCTTGCTTGTTTCTCGTAGGTGGTACTCAACTGCAGCAGGACGTTAACTCACATGATGAGCTTAAAGGATACTGATCCTTGAACAGTGCCCCCAGAGATAGTGAATTGGTTGATCCTGAATCTGGAGTGGAGACATGGCATGGCCATTTGTTTTTAACTTCCAGTCATTTTAATCTGCAGCCAGACAACTGCTTTATAGGCTTTTAAATGCCAAAACCAGATACAAAATAGGTGTAAGTAAGACTTAAGTCCTTCAATATAGGGAAACTGCCTTTTCAGAATTCTTTGTAGATTAATCTGTAAAAGAAACACTAAGTTGCAGGAGTCACCATTAGGTATTGCTTAATGCAAGAGCTGTTTCTGTAAAGTTAGGATTGTTAGAACACCAGTAAAGACTTGTGTAAGAAATGTGAGCTGTCTGTGCAGAAAGAAATGCTTTAAGAAATTTTAGGGGGTTTGATTTTAATTGCCACTTTGCTGACACCCAAAGTGATTATCTTTACCCACCTGAGAAACTTGGGGCCCATTATATATTTCTCAAAGTATGAAGTGGTTTTCAAAAGATGCTTATCACAACGTGCCCACTGTTAGTTTTATGTCAGCTCATTTAATCCTGACCCAGATCCAATGAGATAGGTCCTGTTCCTTTCTCCGTTTCATGGGAGGGGCGGACGGGTGTGGAGGTTAGACGTGCTCCGGTTTGCAGAGCTGTCGGTAACTCGGCAGGGATTGGGGCCTCAGGTTCCGGGTCCTAGCCCCTGCATGCTGCTGTGATCTGCGCCAGGAATGACTCGCGCCCTGTCCAAGGCATAGCGTCTCCTCAGAGGATGAGCGTGGTAATTTCGTGATGCCTGTGCTTCTACTTTAAAGGCAGTCCTTACTGATATTTCTCTCTGAAAACTTTTGGTCTTAAGTTTTCACACTTGACTTTTTTTTTTTGGTTCTGAGGAAGATTCACCCTGAGCGAACATCTGCGCCAGTCCTTCTCTTGGCCACCACTGAGTGGTGTAGGTTTGTGCCTGGGAACCGAACCCGGCTGCCGAAGTGGAGTGGGCTGAACTTAACTGCTAGGCTGTGGGGCCAGCCCCTCAGACCCTTTTTGCCTCGTCTTTATCTCCCAAAGAAAAGAAGAAAACCACTGCCCATTAACAGTCTCAGCTCTTGAACAAAACCAACATTGAACCTTCTAAACAATGTGTTAAAGAAGAAGGCTACAGAGTTCATAGAAACGACTATGTAAACCTTCAGGGCTGGAGGACAGAGTGTGACCTCACTCTTCTCTATCGTCCTGTAAGATTGAAGGATTATTTAAACCAAGTGTCTGAACTCTGACATTTCGTGGTCTAAATTCTTGACACTTTTTATGGTTCTACAAAGAACAAAGGATGTCAGGTAATAATAGGTACTTAAGAACCTTGAGGAAAATCCAGATTTTTTGGTGGGTGGGGCGAGAAGTTATTGACCCCTAGTTCTAAACAAATCTAGAGAGTTGAAATTGCAAGTAATTGAAATCTATTTTACATACCTGAGCAATGAGAATCTCTCATTTTAGTACATTCCTTGTTTCAAGAAGTAGAGGTTTGTTAGGAGTTTTTAATACAGTTTTGGGGACAAACTTGGTTTTTCTTTGTGTGCTGTTTTAATCCAAAGTGTATATCCTTAGATGTAGAATATGTAGATAAATGTATCTACATGTGTATCAGATTACTATGAATTAAATTTAGGGAAATATTTTGCTTGCTAAATCCAACTTAAACTTGAGAATCCGAGGAAAGTTTTGTTGTGGAGTACTTCTTTGACACTCATGTACTTTGCCATCACACAGGTGTTATGAAGTTATTGAAAGAGAGTTCAGATTTTCTCTTAAAAGTTTAATGATCATGGTTAATTTATCAAATAAGTGAATTTTCATTTACCCGAGGGAAAAATGCTCTTGCAGTTTGAGACACCCTCATGGAATTTGTCAACTAGTTTACTTATGTTTTCAGAAATCATGGTTTCTTACCAAGGTTTTACATTCTTGGTTTTTAGTTGGGCAGTGGTTTCTCTGTAAGATGAGCGGTGGGTGGAGTGGAGTTTCAGGGAGAGAAGTATTTCGGAATATATGCTGAAAGTTTTTCAGCGTGAACTTGAAAGTGCTAAAAATGTGTTCATCCTTGTGTTTGCATCGCCATGTAATAGGAGGGCTCAGACACTGTTAGTATTTAACAAGTCTTGTAACGTCTGTGCATTTGGTTGAGGTAGTAAATGGTATAGATAAATGTTCCCAATAAATAGTGTTTAAACTGTAAATATGTAAACAATTATTTCCAACCAATACTTGAATCTCTTAACTCCACAAAACCACAGTGCTGGTGCCAAAGGGAAATGAGGATTTACGTTTGTGTCCTGTGTTCCTACCCCCAGGACTTCAGTTGGGTAAGATGGGCTGTTGTGGCTGGAGAATACTGTTTACTTTCCCCTTTGCTTTGACTTCGTTTTTCTCATTATGAAGTTTTCCCCAGATTTTATTTTTCCATGATTGCTTTTGATCTTTCGGTTTCTTTTAAGGAGCAAATCATGGGAGATAATTATGGAACTTTATACCCTTCCCTGATCACATTGCCCAATGTCAAACCACTAACCTGATGTTGATGTGTATCATTCTTTTCCATGCATCAAGACTTCACTACACATGTATGTAATAATCAGTAGTATTTTGCATGTTTTAAAATGTGACATAAATGTGCTTTACTCAGAATGTTATTTCTCTAGCTGTCCCTTCACCTAAAGTTCTTACTTGGAAGCCCCCGCACTTCGAGGTGCATCCCTTGTGTATATGTGTACATATGTTCCATGAAGTAGTACAACGTTTTCTCCTCTGCCCTACCAGCTTGGACCCATTGTACTGGTGTGTTCTGTCGCTGCCAGTGCTCTGATTGAAATTATGACACGAATACCTACTGAAGGCCATGCCACTGCTGCCGCAGCCGGATCTCACAGTGGTTCTAGGACTGGGATGTGAAGGCTGACCAGAGGACACTTGGTCAGACAAATGTTGCCCTAAAGGCTGCCTGCTATGTGAGACTGTAAATGTGCATATGTAATATGCACACGTAGTTTTAGACGTAAGTAAAACCAACCTAAGGGAAGGGTGGAGGGGTGGGCTAGTACGTGTGTGAGATCTTCATGTTACTGTGCACGTTGGTGTTTGCGAGTTTATGCGTGTGCCGCAGACTGAGTGTATGTGCACATGGGTATTGGTATGGGGGTGGTTTTTCTTGCGTATTTTGAAAATTGAGAAATGTCACAAAAATCTGGAATTCCTACTTTTGAAGAATTCAAGCTTTGGAGCACAGGACTTGCATTCCGACATGCAACAATTTGCTGGAACTGAGTAACAGTTTTACCTACAATTCCCATCACTTCTTGTTTTATACTCTGTTTTACTTATTAGTTGTCTGCACAATCCCTGTATTCATCTGAATTTGTGACCCCTGGTTTAGACAGTCATCACATATTACTAATTTTGAGTAATTCCTCTGTGCTGGACAGCGGTGGGAGTGGGGGAGGGGTGAAGGTGGGGTGAGATTGTACCAGGTTGGAATTTAGTTTTGGACAGTGGGATCTAGGGGGATCTTATTGTCAAGAGGCAAAAAAGTATTTAAAGTCACTTGTACCTAGTCAACGGCTGATTGGCCCCAGAATGTCCAAAACATGGTCATTTGCACACACTCTCTCCACACATGGATACATGTGTGTTTTATATGCCTACATACGTCTGCACACGCACGCATTCATAATGCATTGCACACATGTACACACGTACATTCACATGTGTATTACGTACCTATGCACATATATACCCACGTTTTATTTTCTGTTTAAACCTTTCAAGACTAAGTTGCATATAGCATATAGCATGTATATATTATCCCTAGCCACTTCAATGTGTATTCCCTAAGAATAAGGCTCTCTTACATAATCGTAGCACAGTTCTCAACTTCAGTAAGTTGAACATCGATAGGACGCATTTTGTCCACATCCTAGTGGACTAATGTCATTTCTAGCACGCCTTTCCAGTACAAGGTCCAGGCTGGGTCACGTGTTTCAGTTGGTTGTCGTGTGTCTTTAGCCTCCCTTAGTCTGAAAGAGTTCCTCAGCCTGCCTTTGTCTTTTATCACATTGATGTTTTTGAAGAATCCAGTCGTCCCTTGCCTCCGACTTTTAAAATAGAATATTTCTCATGGGTTTTCTTTGACGTTTCCTCATGATTAGATTCAATGAATGGATTCTCAGCTGGATGACTACAGAAGTGGTATTATGTCCTCAGGGTATCATGCCCAGAGGCACGCGCGGTTCTGCCCCCTTCTGAATGAAGATACAACTGAGTCAGGGTAGGGGGAGAAGGGGCCTCCCACACTGGGTGGTTAAGGCTCTGCATTCAGACTGCCCGGGTTTGAATGCTGGCTTTGCCATGTATCCTTGGGCAAGCTTTCAACATTGTTGTGTCTTAGTTTCTCATCTGTAAAAAAGGAATTTTTTAAAAAAGTGCACTGATACCCGCCTCATAAGGTTGTTTGCGAAATTAAATGAGTTAAGACGTGTAGAGTGCTGAGAACAGTGACCGACATAATTCAGCCCCGTGGGTACTAACCATCATTATTGATAATTGCTTCTCCCAATGGTCGAATTATTATCATTAATTTGAGAAGTAGGAAAAGAAAGTCTCAGAATTGCTGACATGCTCTGTGCATTGTTTCAGCTTGTACAGATGGGATTTTAAGGCTTGTGAACTAACTGAGCTCTCCTTATTCGTGACATCTCTATTTGGTTTTCACAAGACGTGTTGCAAGCACGCCTAATTTCTGCTAATTTCTACTGAAGAGATTTGAAGACATCGGGAGAGTCCATTCTTGTGTCTCCTGCAGCAGAGCCTCCAGGACAGAAGGTGGGCTGGCGCCCCTCCTCAGTCTGCTGGAGAAGTCTGCCGTGGGTGCCGCTCTGCCTGCAAGAGACGGAGCGAGCCCGTTCACTCGGAATCTAGGATCACTGCTGAAGGCTATCACCAGATAAAACAGATTCATTCTATTCTGATAAATCTTTGGACATTTGTGGAAAATATTTGAAGCTTTTTAGTGTAAAAGTGGTGCTAATTTCCCAATCAACCCTCAGGCATTGTGATAAAATTGGCAGGTTCTCTTTATGTGCTTTACAAGTGTGTTTGCATAGCACTGCGATCATGTGGGACCCCCGTGTTCCTTCTTCATTTTTGGACTAGGCCTCCTGTCTGTGTTAGAACAGCAGAGGAGACGTCAGAAGCAATCTGGGTCCTCTCTCCCCTCATTTGCTTAGATGTTCACTGACACTTCAGACTGATCTAGACCTCTAGCAACGTCCATCTTCTTATTTGGGGAAAGGATTTGATCCCATTGACTTTGTAGGGGAAGCCCCAGCAATCCGGAAACTCTATTCCAAAAGGTGAAGTGGACAAACAAGCAGAACCATGCCCCTTACAGGTGGCAGTCCGCCGGGTGTCACGTGCAGAATTACGGGAGGCTCTCTGCTCGTGAATGGTGACCTCAGGCTACAGGAACCCCCCTGCCCCCCCCGGCCTTGACTCCTCTCTCCCGAGTCAAGAGTGGGACAGGGAGGCTGAGATAATGAAAAGGAGAGCAACAAGCCATGCTTATCAAGGAGAACTGAACAAGGAAAGATGGATGTAGGTCATTGGTTTTTGCAACCTGACTTCTTTCCCTCCTCTTTTTGTAGTTAAACTCCGATTTCCTTTGGGGAACTGTATGAGTTTCCTATTGCTGCTGTAACAGATGACCACAAACTTAGTGGCTAAAAACAACACAAATTTATTAGAGTTCTGGAGGAGGCTAGAAGGCCAGAACCGTCACTGTATGACTCAAGTATGGGCTCCAAGTATGAGCGGGGCTGGTTCCTTCTGGAGGCTCCTGGGAGGGTCTATTTCTTGCCTTTTCCAGCATCTAGAGGCCACCTGCTTCCTCTGACTCTGCTTCCAGCATCACTTCTCTCACTACAACCCTCCTGCCTTCGTCTTATAGCAACCCTGAGATGACGTGGCCCCCTGGAGATTCCAGGATCATCTCCCATCTCAGGACCCTTCACACAATCCTATCTTTCTTGGGAGACAACATACTAAAAGTTCCGGGGGTTATGATGTGGACTCCTTTGGGGGACATCATTCTGCTGAGCACAGGCACCATCATTTCCCCACTCAGTCAGGGTTCTCCAGGCTGGATGCCACCTCCAGCAGAGGGCAAAGTAGAAGATCTACATCCAAGCCAAGTGGTACATCCCGCTGGTCGAGAGAGGAATGTGACCCAGCTAGAGCCAGAGACAAAATAAACCTTTACCCCTTAAACGGATCTTAGTTTCTTCTGGTTTAATCAGTCCTTTCAGATTAGTTCTGTCTTTCTCATATTCAACTCAAGATTCAAGTCATTATCAGCACCATTCTCATCTTAAAGATTTGGATTTCACATGCTGCTGGGCCCTGGGTCTCAGCAACATTCTGCATCTGTGTCTGCTCTGGTATCGCCTCCCCCTCCCCTTTTGTGTCCCCTCAAGGCAGGGCCGCTGGTTCTCAAGTCGGGGCTAGTTTCTGAGTCCCCAGCGGGAACTTGTGCGTCCTTCCATAGAGCAGACTGGTGGAGGGGGACGCTGCCTCTCTGGCTCTTCCTCAGGCCACACTACTCTTCCTTTTCTCCCAGGGCTGCCACCTGTCCGGGAGGGGCACATGGCGAGGAGGCCTCCAGTCTCCAACAGGAAGCAGTGCTCTGGCTCGCCCCTCCATCTGCCTGAGAGCTGTCCTCCTTTGGCTCCATTCCCTTGTCTGCCCGCTCCCCAGCCGGGCTATCAGCTCTCTGCATTCCAGGAGTCCACTGCCTCAGGCGTCCATTGAACACCTCAAACTACATATGTCCTCGCTCCCTTGCTTGCTCCATCCAAGTCTTCTGTGTCGACACCCCTCTGGTTGATGAGACCACAAACCTTGGGTTGTTCTTGATTCTTTCCTTTCTTTCACGTGTCACAGCCAATCTTACCAGAAACTTCTGCTGGCTCTGCTTTCAGAATACCTCCAGAATCCAGTAACTTTGTCCCCTCCCCCCAGCCACTCTGGTCTGAGTCCCCTTCACATCCCTCCTGCTCTCGGTAGACTTTGGACAGGTCTCCCTGACTTCACCCTGTGCCCCTTCAGCCTGCTCTTAGAGTGAGCCTGTCCAGTCAGATTGCCTCTTTCCCATCCTCAGGCTCCAGAGCCGTCCCATTTCGTTCTGAGTAAAAGACGAGACCGTGCAATGTCCTCCAAGACTCCACAGTCTCCCCAACCCCACCACTTACCTCTCTAGGCTCATTCCCTGCTCCAGCCTTCACTCCATCTTGCTGGCCATTGGATATTTGTGGAACACTCAGGCACATTCCAGTCTTAGGAGACTGCATTTGGCCTTACTGCTGCCCGAATGTCCTTCCCTCTGTGTCCACATGGCTCACCCTTCCCCTCTCTCAGGCCTTTGCTCCTGGGCCTCTCCAACTAAAACTCTGCACCCTATCCTCCTCACTCTCACCTCCTTCCGTGCTCTGCTCCCCTACACGTCCCTCACTTCCATCGAATCTGCTATGTGCTGTATCTGCTCATTGTCTGCTCTTCCACCAGAGTGAAAATTCCCTAAGAGCAGGGATTGTATATGTTTTGGTCATGGCTGTGTCCCCAGAGCCTGGAACCCACTGGCATACAGTAGGTGCTCAATAAATCTTTGTTGAGAGAGAGGGAGAAGAAGGGGGAGTCCGAGGGGGCCATCGTGCGTGCACAAGGGGCCAACAGTGTAAAGCGTGTTCTTACTGTGGGTTTGAGTTGAGGGCACTCTCACAGCCCCTCCTGATTCACCCCTGCCCTCGCCCTCCTCTTTGTCCTAGTCTCTGCACAATGTGCGACCAACAGACCTCCTCCTCTTCACCGGCTAGGATTGGCCTGGGGCCACCAGGCTCTGATAGGAGCCTAGACGTCAAATGGAGAAGAAACTTCAGAGCCAGGAGGAGGGGCTGGTTTCCTTCCTCATTTTCATGTGCTCTGAATTAGTATTTCCTCTTCCTCTTGCGAAAGCTACTACCCATTTCTTTCCTTTTTTTTTTTGTGAGGAAGATTGGTCCTGAGCTAACATCTGTTGCCAATCTTCCTCTTTTTGCTTGAGGAAGATTGTCCCTGAGCTCACATCTGTGCCCATCTTCCTCCATTTTATGTGGGAAGCCGCCACAGTGGAGCTGCTGAGTGGACTAGGTCTGCACCCAGGATCTGAACCCGCGAACTGCACCCAGGATCCGAACCCGCAAACCTGGGCGGCTGAAGCAGAGCCCAGGCAACTTTAACCACTTGGCCCCGGGCCGGCCCTGCCACTCATTTCTAATGCGCTCTGTCTGTGGTCCGCCCGCCTCCTTGCCGCACTGCTGTTCTCTCATCGTGACCTTGTTGCTTCCCATTCATGTACCACGGCCGCTGCTGGCTCCCAGCCCTCCTCTCCACACTGCTCTTGTCACTCCCAGTGACTTTACTGGGTGGCGTCTAGTTCCTGACCTCCCCTCTCCAGTGGCATTGTCCTCCTCATCACCTCTGCCCCCAGCCCTCCCAGTCTCTTCCTGAAGGTTGTCACCATCAGGACAGAAACATTGAGGAATCTTGACTGCACGTATCTACTTGGCAGTCACGGCTTCCTATCATTTCATTTCAGAAATAGCCTCTGTTGCCGTAACTTTTGACCCTAACTCTTCCAACCACGAAGTTGATGACTTCTCACTAAGAATAACTTCGTTTTCTGGTTTCTTCATGCAGGCTTGGCCCCACCGTCCGTGAGTATAATCCCTGCTTGGCCACTACGCTTACCTCTGTTTCTTCCCCTCTCTGTCTCCATCTAGCGAACACCAGCCCTCTCTGGGCTCACAGGGAAGGTTCCAGCCCAGGGACGGTCTGGAAAACACAGCAGCCTTTAGGGGCTCGAGTGTTCCCCTTTGTTTTCGTTTAGGACCCTTCCAGTATCGCATTCAAGGTGATCATGTGAACGAAAGACCAAACCACTCCGACTGAAGGAAGTGAACCTGTGCTGGCCTCTTGGCCGTCGTTGGGACGTCTGGGGCTGGGTCGAGACTTTTCTGGTAAGGTATTGGTGTGCCCATTATTAGTCATTCTGGGAAGTGGGTATTTGGAAATGAGGCGAGCCTGGGCCTTGGCAAGGAGGGACTTGCTCTCTGCTCTCTGGCCCAGGACCAAGAACAGAGAGCCAGGGCGGCTGGGGTGGTGACGGACTTGCCTGTGCTCTTGTGGAACGGGGTCTCTTCCCTCGGCGGAGACGTGGTGGCAGAGCCCTGGAGGGTCCTTGCAGCCTCAGCGCGTGTCTGTGCTCTGGCCGCAGCTCTGGCAGTGAGAGGAACGCCAGGAGAGCAGGGCCCCTTCCCTGCCCCAGGGGCGTGTGGCTCAGGTGACACCTCTCAGCTCAGCCGCAGTAGCATTCCCGGCTTGCAAGCAGATGGTGAAGAATGGCGGTTTTCCTGCGGGACACCCTCAGGCTTCTTCCTTCATCCTGTGAGGAGTTGCTGGGTGCCTCTCAGCCCTCTGCCGGGAAGGGCAGTGCAGCAGGCCTGGGGCACTGACACCAGCAAGGAGGGAAGAGCAGGGGACACTCCGTATGTGTCCCTCTCCTGGGAGGTGGCAACGGTGAGGTCAGGGGGGATTGGGGACTGGCTGGCGGACCCCCATGTGTCCCTGTGAGCATGCAGGGAGCGAGCCCCAGGGAAAGCCACTGGTGCTTGGTGCTTGACTTCATGATCCCATGAGGAAGAGGCCTTGGACTCAATTTGAAAATTGGGTCAAATTCATACAATTATAGTTATACGTAAATTGTATTGGTTTAAAATAGAATCATCTTGTTGATGTTTTTAGGATGATAAGGCTTCCGTTCCCCCAGGAAGAGCCAAGTCACCAACCAAGAGCGAGCCTCGCGGTGGCCGTTTCAGGGGCATTGGGGGCACGCCCTCCCCGCCACCGATCGCTGAGGACGCCCCTCCGCTGCTTCGCTCTGTGTCCTTAAAACGTCGGCTACTGGGTGAAATCGCTTTTCTTATGAAATTTTCTACAATATCTCCACCCCAATATTTTAACCACTGTGACGTGTCTGAGAAGGGAGCCACAAGCGTTTGTTAGTTCAAGTAACCCCTATGCTTGGAGTGTCTTTTAGGCTAAAACTAGGTAAATAACTGTATTTGGCTTCCTAACCTCCAAAGCCTTACCGATTTTATTGTGGCAAAATGGCACTGCTGGATTTTAGGGTCAAGGAAGCAGGGTTCCTGGCAGTGCCGATGTGTCACTCCGCATCAGGGGCCCCGCAGGTGACCTCACAGGGGCGTCTAGGTGGTCGGTGGGGCTGGGGCTTCGTTCCACAGAAGGAATTGGGCTAATGGCTTTTCTAAGATGATTTGGCACTCCAAAAACGTTTTGTTTTAATTTGACACCTCCAACACCCTGTCCCTCAGACCCTTTCATTTTTCTTAAAGTTCTGATAATCACCTAAAATACATACTTTTCACTTTTCATATGTAATCTAAGGCTGGTGAGCTGGCGAAACGAATTGATGCAAAATTTGATTCTGCCACCAGGTGGCAGTGTGGTCTCATGTCATGTGTCTGATGTCTTTCTGGACCCCGGAAAACCGAGTCGGTTTATCCTTTCTGTACCGATATGTGAATTCCTTCAAAAAAGCCACATCTTAAACAAAATCAAGCTATTATGTTTTTATTCAAGCTGTTATAATCACCAGAAGGAAGCGTTTGTTTTGATTCTGAAGATAGATATAAAATTTCTCCCTCCTCTCAGAATACATCAGATAGTTGGTGTAAAGTTTGTTTTTCCTTTATAAAATTGGGATAATTAAAGCGATAAGGTAGGTAAACCCTTGTAGTATCTTTGATGAAAAGATATACAGAATAATACCTTTAATTTCATTACTAACCTTCATCTGTGTGACTTATTTTGTTGCAAGCATTAGTTTCTTATAATGCCTTATAATTGCATAAGATGTTGCGTGTGTGTGTCTGGCCCGTAACTCAAATGTTGAAAATCTTTTTGATTTAGTGATTGAAATGGTTAAGTTCTGGGTTCCGTATAAACCCCCGGCCCAGGTGAACGTTTAATTGGCGCGGCCCATCCGCCAACTGTCAACTGGAGCCTCTGGCCAAGGGGAAAGCAAAGCTTGCACAGGGCTTAGAAATAGCAGTAATTTAAAAAGCAAAAACCCCTAAGTTCTTTTTATTGTTAGAAACGATTCATAACTGTCTTTGAGTTTACTGTTTTGGAGCTCTAACGAGAGTCATTTTGTTAACTTTCTCACTTTTGGAACTCAGTTTAGCTTGGGCTGCTCTCCGCCCCGGCCGGGCTGCGTGCATGGATCTGTCTTAAGACCCACGCGCCTGGGCTTCAACACGCCACCCTCATGACCAGCGCAGTGAGGACGAAGAAGATGCTTAGCTTTGACAAGAACCCTTCTTTCTGAGGGTCTGAACCTGGAAAAAAGGGTGCCCAGTCTGGGCCAGATAATAGCCATGGGGGTAGAGGAAGGGGTGAGTGCGCAGGTTAGCAATTATGCGGGTGGGTCAAGGGTGGAACCACCACACACAGAATGAGCGTCTGCTCTGTGACTGTTAGTTGTCTTAGGTTAGCTCGTGCAATCCTTCATATGCTCCCCCTTTTACAGAGGATCAAACAGGTTTACCAGGTGTGGTAGGCAGAATAATGCCCCCAAAGATGCCACATCCTGATCCCCGGCAATTGTGGCTGTGTTACGGTCCACAGCAAGGGGGATAAGGTAGCAGATGGAATTAAGGTTGCTAACTGTTGACCCTGAGATGCGGACATTATCCAGATTAGCTAGGGGAGCCCACGGTCCTCACGAGGGTCCTTATAATTGGAAGAGGGAGAGCCAGTGAGATGGCAGCATGAGAAGGCCTGAGCCGAGGCTGCTGGCTTTGAACAAGGAGGAAGGGGCTCCAATCTGACGCATGTGGCGGCAACTGGAATCTGGAAAAGGCAAAGAAACAGATTCTCCTCTTTGGCCTCCAGAAGGGGCGCCACCTGCTGCCACCGTGGGTTCACCGGGGGACTCTCGTTTTGGACTTCTGACCTCCAGATTGTAAGATAATAAGTCTGTGTTGTTTAAGCTACTAAATTTGTGGTAACTCGTTCCGGGAGCCACAGGGAAGGGGTCCCCCGGTGCATTTAGATGGTGCAGGCTGTGAGGCAGTGTGGGCTTCCAGCTGAGTCACGGCTGGGAGAGCTGAGGAAACACCAGGGCTTTGTTTTACCGGTAAAGTGACATTTCTCACCATCCTCCACCTGCTAGGTGGGTGATAAAAGGAAACTCGATTTTCGTTCTGTTCCATTTGAAATCTAGTCTTAATCCAATAATTAAAAAAATGCCTTCAGGCAATGCTGTGTCTTTGTTTTTTGTGGTTCTTCACTTTTTCTTTTCTCGTTGGTCACCTGCTCTATTTTGATGGAATATGTGTGTGAGGTGACTTGGTGGCAGTGGGGTGAGGGGTTCCCAGCTCCTGTGGCGCTCAGGGCCTCGGTGGGCCTGCTGCTCTGCCCTGCTCAGCCCCCTGCAGGCAGGCCCATCTACGCCTCCAGGGAGAACCTACAGGCTGGTCCCTTCCCAGCTCTGCAGACTCTCCTCCTCCAGGATCAGCCCCGCCCTCCACAGATGCTGCCCTGGCTGGGTCCACAGCACCTGTGATCCAGGAGGGCCCTGCCTGTCCCAAGTTATTGAGCCATTAGGTGGCCTTTTGGAGGTTCCCAGGGCCCACTGACCCTCCATCCCCCCTCCGCCCCCCAAAGCCTGGTCTAGTCAGAGTGACAGGCAGGGGGTGAAATTGCTTTGAGATCTTCAACTTTGGTCCTGTAAAAACTAAAGAAAGTTGTAATGCTTTCAACAGAGAAGTCTGTTGTTCAGGCCTCTGGTCCTGGTAAAGGGCTGGGTGCCCGCCTTCCCTTGGCCCAGGCCACCGATCTGGAGACCACAGAGGCCATGCTTTAAAGGGGCTGTTCAGAGGCTCGCTTTAGGGTTTACTATAATGTCTCTGTAGCAAAGTGTGTTGTGTCGTCCCAGCCTGTCGAGAGTGATGCTGTGGACTAGGAAGGCCCGGGGCCCTCCCCTGGGCCGGGTCTGCTGGAGGCGGCCCCCAGACATTTCCCAGACCAGAGCCCATGTTGTGGCGGGAGCAGCCCTTGTGGTGCTTGTTATGATTGCAAGACGCTCGCACCTCAGCAACAGCCATCCGAACTTTGAGAAAACAAGGCTGATTACTCACAGGTCCTGGAGGGTACACGGCACGCCTGGGCCCCACAGTGAGGTTACAGGGGGAGAGAGGAGAGAGTGCAGACCTGTGGCTCTGCCTTTATTGGGGTTGAGGGTGGGGTGCCTAGGGTTTCTCGGGTTCCTTCTTTATTGGTGACTTTAAAACACAAGAGCAGACTTTACAGTGCTAGAAGGGAAAGTGGGGTCACTCAAGAGGTCAGTTATCTGGGTCACCTAGGGCTTTCTGAAAGGGAACTTCACGGGTGGGGTGGCCTGGCTCTTTATCTACTTGTGTAGCTGGCGATGTGTTTATTTGAGGTGATGTCTTTGAAGTGGATGCCTTGGTAATCAAAAGCTAATTGTTAGGCACTTACCTACACAGAGGCTGAGCTGAGACTGCAGCCTGGGTCTCTGTCAGTAAAGAGGGGCTCCTCACACCCTGTAATGCCTGGGCAGGTGGCAGAGGCTGGAAAGTCTCCGGGTAAGGAAGTCTGGTTCTATGGCCAGCATTTGGAGGGGAAGGCCAGTGTCTCCTTCCTGTAATTAAAGGAACATCTTTCCCTTTGCCTGCTTTGGTTTACCAGGAGGAAGGGAATTACCAGTGCTCTCCAGAAGTGGCTCGTTCTGCTGAAAGCTGTCTGCAGTAGAAGGGAGAGCAAAACCGGGGCGGGGGGGGGGGGGGGGGGGTGCCACTGGGGATGTCTGCTTCTCGTTAAGTTGTGTGGGAGAGGGAGGGGCTGGGTGGAGTTCATTAGCATCATTAGATAGTTTATCCTAAGAATAAATAAATACAGTGCCTTGACCTACCTCAGTGGAAAGGAATAAAGCCTGAGGACATTTTCAATTAAAAAAATCTGATTTTAACTTTTTGGGGAATAATTTTATGTTTACTCCTTAACGTACCAATTCTAATTGTGTTCTTTGACTTCTAAAAGAACATTTTTTATTGACCATAAAGAATAAAACTCTTGGTGGCATCCAAACCATGTTCCACAAATTCAGCCTGGAAGCATCTGTAAAAAGCAAACCAACAAACCAAAAAACAGCACATAGACTTTTAGAGAATAAAACTTCACTCTTAGGAAGAAGACAGTTACTGCTGAGAATAAGGTACTTTGGAAATCCAAGCAGGACTTTCAGTGAGCTTGTGCCAAGCCAGGATGGTGGAGCTCTTGTGGGGTTGGTCTGGCTGGAGTGCTGAGTGATGCTTGCCCACCCCACATGTGTCCCCCTTCTTTACTGACTGAACCCCGCTTTTGTTTGGAGTGGTGTTTGCCCACTAAAAGAATGACATTCCTTGGCCTCCTTTGTAGTAGGTGGAGGGTCACGTGATACTGTCCTGAATAATGAGCAGTGAGTGGAAGACCGCCAGAAGCTTCTGGGCTGCTCTACTTCCTTATTTTGGCTTCCACTACTTTTTCTTGATGTTGCTTTCCCTTTTTTCCAGATTGAAATGTATTTTGTTGGCTTTACCGCTCGTAGCCATCTTGAGACCATGAAGCAAGGACTAAGAGAGTCACAGAACTCTCAGCCCCGATGTATTTGAGCTGCTGAACTAATGCCAGTTGACCTACTCCTGGATCCCACGTGACACGAGAAGAAAAATAACAACCCTAATTTATTTAAGTGACTTGTGGTCAAATTTTCTGCATTTCTAATTTATGCATTTCACCAATATGAATATAATTACACTTCTTTTATTTCTCTTATTGAAACACTTCAGCCGCCATGTGTCCATATTTGCAGGAAGTCCAGTCTCTTCCTCTTCAGGTCTCCTCTCTGTCACTCTCCCCACTCCTCCCAATTGACCAAAGGGATCCATCCTGCTTCCAAAACCCAGGCAGAGAGAACTGGAAACCTGATCGCCACTTTCAAAGTCTACTGCTCACCATGTGATGTTGCTGTTGTTGAAAAGTGTCCCTGAGCAGTCTAATACTTTATAATCTGCTTTGGCTACAGCCTTTTGTTTTAAAAAAAATTATCTGGAAATGTCATTATTTCACCTATGCTCTTGAAGGCTATTTTTGCTAAGTATCCAGTTCTAGGTTTGCAGTAATTTTCTTTGGGTCCTTTAGAAGTGTCGTTCCATTGTCTTTGGCTTGCGCTGTTTCTGTAAGAAGTCAGCCATCAGTTTGTTTATTGCTCCTTTAAAGGGGTTTGTCTGTTCAGGCTTCTTTAAGGTGCTCCTGTTGTCTTTGGATTTTAGCTGTTTTACAATGATGCAATGAGATGTGGGTTTTGCTGTTGTTTGTTCATTCTGTTTGGGGCTTGAAAGACTTCTTGACTTTGGGACTTGATATTTTTCAACAGTTTTGGAAAATTTTTCACCATTATCTCTTCTAATATAGCCTTACCTAAATTCTTTCTTCTCCCCTAATGAGTTTCCAATTATTTATATATTAAACTTCTTATTGTATCCTCTCTGTACCTTATCCTCTCTTTTGTGTTTTACTTTCTTTGTCTTTCTGTACTTTATTCCTGGATATTTTCTTCCAATCTGCCTTTTCCTTTACCATTTCTCTCTTCAGCTATGTCTAATCTGTGGTTGAACCTACATACTGAGTTCTTAATTTTGATTGCTGCATTTTTCAGTTCTAGAATTTCCTTTTAAAAAGTTTCTAGTTATCTGATAAAATTTAAAATGTTATCTCTTGTCTCTTCGTACATATTAAAGATAGCTATTTTAAATCCTGTGCCTTATACCTCAATTTTCTGGAATCCAAAGGGTGAGTTTCTGTTTTGTTGCTTTTCTTGTTTTCTAGTATGGTTGGTTGTTTTAATTTTAATGCCAAACATTGTATATGAAAAAGGCTAAATAATTTGAGCCCTAGAATGATTTTATCATCTTACAAAGAGGATACAAATCAATATGCCCTTCGTACATTCTGTACAATTAGAATTATCAGAGAGTTTTAAAAACTACTGTTGCTTGGATTCCGTACTCAAAGATTATGACTCACTGGGTCTGGAGTTGGGCCTGGACATCAATATTTTGCAAAGGCTCCCCAAGTGACTCTAATGAGTACCAGGATTGAGACTTGCCCCAACATAAAATATACTAAAGATAGTACAGAAAGGGAAAATAACAGCTTAATCACCTAATCTCACTTACGAATATAGCTGCAATAATGTTAATATATAGATTTAAAGTGTTATCAAAAATAATGAACTTTGACTAAATAGACTTTATTGCAGCAACTCATAAATGATTCCCTCAGAAAATTTATGAGCATAATTTATGACATTATGTTTCCTATGGAGAAAACTTATAGGAACATATCAATAGATGTTGAAATTTTAACAACCAAATAAAAACTTTTAATAGGTACGGAAAGAAATTGCTAAGCTGTAATGAAGCCTGTTTGGTAGATGTTAATAACGCTTACCAATATCTGGTTTCTGTCTCCTTCCAGGCATACAGATGGTTATACTTCCCAGTCCCCTAGCAGCTCCCTTGGCGGAGTCGTGCGAGTGGTTTTGGCTAATGGGCTGTGCTGCAGCGTGGGAGAGCGGGTGTGAGAACACTGAGTGCTCTCCTCTTCCACCGTGGTGACCCGGGAGGCTTTGTGTTGTCATGGCAGAGCCGCAGGATTGAAACGGCCTATGTTGTGTCACTTCATGGAGAACAACACCCTGGCGGTCGTCCAGACCCACAGCTGGCTTTGTGGGAGTTGGAAATGGATGTGTGAAGCCACTGAGGTTGTGGAGTTGTTTGTTACCACAGCATAACCTTTCTTGACCAGAGCTTGTTGGAAAAGTTTTCCTGTGAAGGGCTAGATAGTAAATATTTTAGACGATACAGGTCATATGGTCTCTGTCACAACTACTCCACACTTCCATTGAGCAAAAAGCAACCACAGATAATACATAAATGAACAAGCATGGCTGTGTTCCAGTAAATCTTTATTTACAAAAATGGGTGGCAGATCTGGCCCCTGGACCATAGTTTGCTGACCTCTGTTCTTGATTAATACTTTGGCCTATGCCTGTCTTATTACAAATAAAATTCTAAATAATAAAATCCTAAAACATTTCAATTACAAAGAGAAACAAGCAGGGTTGTCCACTATTGCCACTTAATAACACTATTTTAGAAGGTGTAGTTAATGCAATATGATGTAAAATTGAAATAATTGGTCTAAATATTGGAAAATAATTTTTTTTGCTGATGACATAATCATATACTCAGAAAATCTGAGAAACACTAGTAAAAATGATTGGGATTTATAGGTCAATTTGGTAAGATGACTGAATAAAATATAAATACATATATATATGTATATATATGATAAAGTAGTTGACTTTTGTATATCTCTCCGCCCAGGAGCAAACCCCTACATGGTAATGAAATGGAATGTATTTACAATAGCAGTAAAAATCACATAATGAAATGATTAGGAGTAAGTTTAACAGAAAAGATATAGTATCTATATGAAGAATAACAGAATCTAAACACATGGAAAGACATCCCATGATGGAAAGATTCAATGTCATAAGAATATCAGCATTTCCAAAGTTATATTTAGAAAACAAAATGAGAATGGCAAAAGAATTTTTGAAAAATGGGAATATGTGTGACTTGACTAATCAAATATTAAAATGCACTATAAAAATCAACAATAAGAAATTATGGTATTGGGAGTAGGAAGGAGGGGGAAAAGAGAAAAAGCCAAAAAAAAAAAAAAAAGAAACAAAATCCAACAAACAAAGCAAATGCAGAGATATAGAAAGAAAGGTTTCCTGCCTTTACCATTGTGTAGGATCCAATTAGGTCACCTCACATGTGTGTGTGGTTGTAGGTGTGCATGTGTGTCTGCATAAAAGTTTCTATGAAAGCATAATTGCCAAATTGTTGGTGTTTATCTCTGGATAGTGGACTTTCAAGTGAATTTTTGTTTTTTCGTTGTACTTTTAGGTGTTACTAATGTATTGGCGATATATTATTCATTTAGTCAGAAAAAATATAAAGGTTTTAAAAATTATAAACCAAAAAATAACAGAAGAAGTGAAGCCATAAAGATGCCACATATGGCAATAGTGCCTTAATTCCTCTTTAAATGCAGATGGCAGGGATGGCTAGGGCCCCCTGCACTTTCCTGCAAAGCCCTTATCGGGTGAGCCCTGCTCATCACCTGATCAGGCTGTCTGCCCTTCTGGACGAGGTGTCTCTAGTAGTGAAACAAGGTGGGGACTTGAGCAGCTGGAAGAATGTGCCCTAATCGAGGGCGACCAGGAAAGCAGTTAAGGCAAGAGACTGATCTTTGAGTTCACCAGGACCACAGAATTGCTAATTCTTTGTAAGAACGGGGCTGTTCTAGACCTAACCCTGGTAAGTCTGTCAGAGGGAGAATTGCTGACCTCTCGCTTGCAGGATGGTCTTGCCAATGCAGGGGGTGCCATGCCAGGGAGGGGCGTGTGCGTGAGGACTAGCGGCGGTGGCGTTGCAGCCAGCTCTCCAAAACTGGAAGAGAGGAACTCTTTGACGCATCTCATTTCTTTCTCACTGAAAGTTCAAAGTCTTAAAATTCAAAATGTTAAAACGTTAGAGATGTAAATTTGTCCAAATTTTGTTTCCTCATGGGTAAAGCATGTTGAATCCTGCTCTTGATACAGAATTCAATTCAGTAAGCATGTACTGAAAAGTTAATGTTTTAAAATTTCCACTTCCGTTATGTCACTCACTTTTGAAAACCTTTCACTCATTCTTCCTGTGACAGTAGATCCATTTTTTTCCTCCCTGCTTTCTGACGCTCTCTGTAACCACGCGACCCACTGTCTGCACAGTTGTCTTCCTCAGTGGGAATTTTCTGTTAGTCAAACTTCATGGTTTCCCATGCTTGGCTGTTTATGCTTATCCTCAATTCTGTGCCTTTCCACAGCCATTCTTCCATTCCGGCGTACAGCACACTGGGAAAGGGCAAGGCATTGGGGGCTGAGGGCTTGGGCTCAAATCTAGCGCTTTCTGTGTGACCGTGAGCGGTATCCCCAGGCTCCGTAAACCTCAGTTTTCTCATCTGTACGATGAGGTTCCATCAGTAGCCACTTCACTGGGTAGCTAGAGGGATTAGATATGCTGTTCGTAAAGCACTTCACTCACAGCCTGACATTGGTTAACACACTTGGGAATTCTAGGTGACTTCCAACGCATCACCTTTGCGAGGGATTTTCTAGGGAATCTAAGTTATTTTTAGGCGTTATTTGAGTATGAACCAGATATTGCTGAATTTCTTTTCCAAGATCTTATGTCAATATGCACACCTACCCGTTCCCATTTCTTTTTTTTTTTTTTAAGATTTTATTTTTTCCTTTTTCTCCCCAAAGCCGCCCAGTACATAGTTGTATATTCTTCGTTGTGGGTCCTTCTAGTTGTGGCATGTGGGACGCTGCCTCAGCGTGGTTTGATGAGCAGTGCCATGTCCATGCCCAGGATTCGAACCAACGAAACACTGGGCCGCTTGCAGCGGAGCGCGCGAACTTAACCACTCGGCCACGGGGCCAGCCCCCCGTTCCCATTTCTTTACGTCCTTGCCATTGCTTGGTACCGTCAGATCAGGCCTACCCAGGGCACAGTACAAATCGCCCTATACTAAGTATTTACACATTTAAAAGTTATGAATCAAGATAATAAGCGTCTAAGTAAAATATGAACATCTACTCTTCCTCTGACAGACATACCTTGATGTTGACCTGGAAAACTCGATTTGAGCTTAAATTCTCAGATTCCGTGGAGTCCAATGTCAGCATGTGACAGGGTGGGGAGTAGGCCTCGTCCTTGGCCTCTTCCTGTCCTCCCACCCCCAGCTACCCCTGCGCAGCTAGATCTCTTGCATGCAGCTGTGTGGGTCCCAGCCCTAGAGTACACCAGGCCTAGGGGAATTGTGGTCTTCCCTCAGGAGGACTACCCCAGGGAAGGGCTCTGTGTGGGTCCTAGGAGCAGACTTCTCCTGTGGGTAGGGTGGTACAGGGCTCTGTGTAGCCCGAGGTGTGGGACATAGCATCCGATGAGCACATCCATTGGCCCCGAAGACTTTTCTCCTGGTGTGGCTGGAGGAGGGCCAGAGTGAGACCTTCTCTGAAGTGACCCTAAGAGCTGTGGTACTGGGCAGAGTTAGGGCTTTTGTCCACCTGAGGGTGTAAAACAGCATCTCATTGTTTTCGTTTGCATAGTCCTGATTATTAGTGAGGTTGAGAACTTCTTCATATGCTTGTGGATTTTTCTACTGAGTCGATGTTTTCCTTGTTGATTGGGTCTCTACATGTTTTGAATACATACAAACGCTTTGTCTCTTAATAAGCATTGCCAATTTCTTTTCTCAAGCTGGACGTTATCTTTTGACAGTCATTTTAAATTTGATGAGGTCAAAGTTATCATATTTTTCCTTGTGAGTTTTGCTTAAGAAATCCTCTCTTTCTGAGGTCGTAAAAAATGTTATTCTCAGGGCTGGCCCCGTGGCCGAGTGGTTAAGTTCGCGCGCTCTGCTGCAGGCGGCCCAGTGTTTCATTGGTTCGAATCCTGGGCGCGGACATGGCACTGCTCATCAAACTACGCTGAGGCAGTGTCCCACATGCCACAACTAGAAGGACCCACAACGAAGAATATACAACTATGTGCTGGGGGGCTTTGGGAAGAAAAAGGAAAAAGTAAAATCTTAAAAAAAAAAACGTTATTCTCTATTTTGTCTAAAGATTTTTTTTTTCACATTTGGATCTTTAATCTATCCAGAATTTATCTAAGGCCTTTACATGGATTTTCTCTGTGAGTTAGGCACTATTATTTGCTAGTAGTCAGATGATTTGAAGGCTCAGAACGTTTAGATGACTTGCTCAAGTCACACAGCTAGTAAGGGCAGAGCCAGGACTAGAGTTTGGGTTGCAATGCGCCAGGATGCACACAGGCTTTTAAAGCTGTGGGATTCATAGTGAGGACAACCAAGCAAGTAAGGATGCTGGGAACTTTGATTATACAGCCAGGTCTCATGGACAAACAGGTAGGCCATGCAGGTGGGACTCATGGAGACTGCAACACAGCTTGGGAATTGCATTTTATCTACTTAACAACACCTATATAGTGCTTTTTACATGCCAGTAACTGCTCTAAGCATTTCATAAATATTAACTCCTTTAATTTTAATAACAACCCTATGAGGTAGGTATTATTATTTGTCCATTTTACAGATGGGAAAATTGAGGCATAATGAAATAAGTTGCCCAAGGTCACACAGCCCATTGGTGGCACAGCAGGCTTTGCGCCGAGGTCATCTTGTTCCCAGTCTGGGTTCTTGTCACAGCAGTGCCAGGGTGCAGGGCAGCCCTGGGACTGGATGTGCTGGGCCCTTACCCCATGCTTCAGAGCTTCACCTTTTGCTCACTCACTCTGTTCCTGCCGTGGCTGCTCTGCAGTCCACAGCGGCCTCTCTCCCTGTGTCTTAAGGGCCATCGTCCCCAAAGAGAAGACGTGATTGGTTCAGCTAGTCGTCATCCATTAGAGGCATCTCTCTCAGCCAGAGCCCCTGGGACTCTGCTAGTTAATAGGTCAACTGTGTTTAGGTGAGGTCCCCTAACCTCTGTGGTCTAGCCAGCTGTGGTCATGGTGGTGGAGTTCCGAGGTCCAGCTCATGGCACCCACTGTGGGAGGAGGATAGGGAGGTGGCACTTCTCTCAGAGTGGGGCTGTAGGCAGGGCAGGCTTTCAGAGTGTAATCAATTGGTCTTTAGTACCCAGGTGTGAGCGAAGCCCAGGGCTGAGTGCCAGCTCTTGAAGCATATATAAAACTGGAATGAGGACCCCTATCTCACAGGGTTGTTGTCAAGATCAATGAGATGATACGTATGCATATATATGTGCACGGTAGGCTCTTGTGGGACGCTGTTGGCTGACCCGACATCCAACCTCTAGCCACCTCTTCCTTGCTTTTACTATGATGTCTATACAAGCAGAGTATTTGTTTCCCACCCTCCGTTGGAGATAGGAGCTGGGAGTGGCCACGTGACACAGATCTGGCCAATAAAACCTAGAAGTGTGCTGCATCGCCCGTTTCTCCTTCCCTTCTTGCTGTCTTTACCACACACTTGGGTGGAGCTGCAGTGCCATCTTACCCCCAGGAGGGAAAGGCCAAGAGGACTCCAGCAATGTCGCCTATGATATCATTGAGTTGCAAAGCAATACCAGCACTTGCCTACCTTGAGACTTCTTGTTATAGGAAAAAATCATAAACTCCTATTTTTCTAGGCAACTGTTAGCTAACACCTGCCTTGTGTCATGTAATTATCATTTCTCTTCTTGATGAGGACGTTTAAGATCTACTCTTTTTGCGACTTTCAAGTATATAATACAGCATTATTAACTATAATCACCACGCTGTACATTAGATCCCCAGAATTTACTTATCTTATAACTGGAAGTTTGTATTCTTTGACCAGCATCTCCCCATTTCTCCCACCCCTCAAGCCCCTGGTAAGCACCACTCTACTCTGTTTCTATAAGTTCAGCTTTTTTAGATTCCATATGTAAGTCATATCATACCATAGTTGTCTTTCTCTGTCTGACTTATTTCACTAAGCATAATGCCATCAAGTTTCATCCATTCTGTCATGAGTGGGAAGATTTGCTTCTCTCTCATGGCTGAATAATGTTCCATTGTATATATCTACCACATCTTCTTCATACATTCATCCCTTGATGGACACTTAGGTTCTTTCCATGTCTTGGCTATTGTGAATAACGCTGCAATGAACATGGGAGTACACATGTCTCTTTGAGATCCTGATTTCATATCCTTCGGATATATGCCCAGATGTGGGATTGCTGGATCATACGGTAGCTCTATTTTTAATTTTTTTGAGAGTCTCCATACTGTTTTCCAAAGTGGCTGCACCAATTTACATTCCCACCAATAGTGCACAAGGCTTCCCTTTTTCTCACATTCTCGCCAACACTTGTTTTCTTGTCTTTTTGCTGATAGCCATTCTCATAGGTGTGAGGTGATATCTCATTGTGGTTTTGGTTTGCATTTCCCTGATGATTAGTGATGTTGAGCATCTTTTCATGTACCTGTTGGCCACCTGTGTGTCTTCTTTGGAAAAAATCTATTTAGGACCTTTGACCATTTTTTGATTGAGTTATTTGGATTTTCGCTCTTGAGTTGTATGAGTTCTTTATACATTTTGGATATTAACCCCTTATCAAATATATGATTCACAAATATTTTCTCTCATTCCATAGGTTGCCTTTTCATTTTGTTGATGGTTTCCTTTGCTGTACATAAGCTTTTTAGTTTGATGTAGTCCCACTTGTTTACTTTTTGCTTTTATTCTTCTAGTATTTTACTTTATTTTTCATTTTTTTGTGAGGAAGATTTGCCTGAGCTAACATCTGTTGCCAATCCTCCTCTTTTTTTGCTTGAGGAAGCTTAGCCCTGAGCTGACATCTGTGCCAGTCTTCCTCTACTTTGTATGTGGGATGCCTCCACAGCATGGCTGATGAGCGGAGCAGGTCTACACCTGGGATCCGAACCTGTGAACCTGGGCCACCGAAGCGGAGTATGTGGAACTTGAACCACTCAGCCACAGGGTCGGCCCCGGATAGTATTTTAAATGAGCACAGAGGACTCTTTTTAGTTAGTTGACAGACAGAGCAGAGAAATTGAGAGTGCACGCTGCCCTCTATGGCCTGGCTTGTTGGGCCATGATGGGTTGCATATCGTAGGAGTTCCACGTTGTAAATGACAGGCACACAGTGAAGCGAGCGAGCTCTTCCTGCTCCGCGGCGACTGCAGGAGTGATGGGGGTGAGGTTGTGTGCAGCGCACTGCCTCCTGCCCTGGAGGCTCAGGCCACCGCTGGCCCTGGCTGAGAATGACAGTAAATGAACTCACCTCCTACTAAGTCTGTGACTGCTCCTGTGTAAGCACCGGAATTTATACCCAGCTGTTTTCATGAGAAAATGAATCAGCTTGTTTCGTAGAAAAGAAGCATATGTTTAAAGTTTATGAAACTTCTGAGGTCTCAAATAACCAGCCTCCCGGGGTCATTATCAAATGGCAGCAGTTGTTTTTCGCTTTTTCCTGTGGTCCTACTGCTTAATTGAAACCCATCAGTCAATTCCTCAGAATCTGTTGAGCTTTGACTGTGTGCCTCCACATCGGGTTTAGAGTCTTGAGACAACAGAAAAAACATATATGTTACAGTCATCACCTTCCAGGAATTGACAGTCTGTCTGGGAGCAACGAAGCGAACATTCAGGGCGGAGCTGTGGGAGATCAAGCTGGGCAGGGCTCAGCTAGGGACAGCAGGCTCTGAAAAGGGCGAGATCTGTGGGCTGGAGTAGCTTTGGAGGTTTTATGGAGGAGGTGAGGTTGAACCAGGCCGGAGAGGAGCAGGAGTACTTGCATAGGTGGGAGGCAGGAGGCAGGGCACTGGAGGGTCCATCGTGCGGGAAAGGGCGGGAGGTGGGATCCCACCTGGTGTCAGCTGGGGATTGCAGGTCCATCAGAGGGCATGCTCAGGTGAGCGTGGAAGACCGACTCCTGTCTGCACTGTCCACACAGGGCAACGAGCCTCCCCTGTGAGGGAGAAGGGAGGAGGAGCGAGGTGGTGGTGGTGAGCTGTGGGAGTGTCACAGGCCCTCCAGATGGGACAAGAGCCCCAGGGCATGGGCGCAAGACCACTCCTCACACTCAGTCTTGCCAGTGGGCAGCTCAGAGCTGGGAGGAGCGAGAGCTGACGCCAAGGCCTCTCTCTCTGCAGCTCTCCTTGTGAGTCGGTTGGGCAAGGAGTCTGGATGATTTGCGGCAAGTTCCTAAACTTCCTGCCTCAGTCTCCTCATCTATACAATGGGGATAGTGATAGGCTGTCAGGACTATAAGCACTTAGTACGTTGCCTGACATAACTGTTTGTTCAGTGTGTGTCTATATGTATAATATATATTAAACATATACATTTGTATTTATGTATAATATAATAATGTATAATTATATAATGAAATATAACTGTATATACTGTTATAATATATAAATATATTTACAAATGTATTTATGTATAATATAACCTATATATTATATAACATATGATTAGTATATTATATAATAATTTATAATTATATTTGTATATAACTGCATATTTTATAAATTATATAATTTATAATGCAACTTATATTTATATATGTTACATATAAATGTTAACCATGTTTATATTTAGAATTACTTATAAAAATTATAAAATACATTTGCAATGACCCGAAAACTCCTGGCTAGTCTCTGGTTCCTCTTTCTATGCAAGCTCTACTTGGGAAGAACGGATGGATGAGGAGGAGAGAAAGGCAGGCCCTGTGTAGTGTGCTGCAGAGTTTGGTGTCTGGGCACCACCCTCATTTCATCTCCGCTGGAGGCTCTCGATGTCGGGGAGGAGTTGGCTGAGGCCACAGGAGGGCAGCTGCTGTCCTTAACCTCTGCCTGGTCAGGAGCAGTGCCCGTGCCCAGCCGCCGTGCTGCTGGCAGGCCCGGCAGGATATAAACAGACCTCTTCACCACCGCCCGCCCTGAGCACAGACTCTTGGCCTCGTTTTTTTGACAGGATTCACCACATGTGCTTGTTCTTAGAGAACTCAGACCTCCGCCGATCCTGGGCCGGCGCTGGCCAGGTGCGGCCTGTGAGCCGTGCTGAAGGCTGGCTGCGCAGAGTCACCGCCAGGCTGGGCTCCAGGCTGAGGCGCCCGCTCGGACCCCACTGCAGCGGCTTTGGGGACAGCCTAGAGCACCCAGGAGCCCCAAGCGAGTACCCTCCACCACACAGAGTTGGCACCACCTGCCATTTTCCCAAGTACATTTTGTAAAAAAAGAACTCCCACAAGGGAGTGTTTCCTTTGTTCCGTCTAGAACTGTCCGGACCAGTGAGGCCATCATTTCGTTGACCTTGTTAATTACATTCAAGCTTACTTTTGTCGTAAGCGTTATTTCTGCCATGTTTTATATACCACACAGCTTATTAAACACAGGGAGGAAAAACAAACCTGATTTCATCCTTAATTCACTGTCTCTACAGACGCCGTTTGTCTCTGAAGGCACAGGGCGTTTGGAGTCGCGGGAGCACAGACAGACACGTCGTTAGGGTCCACTTGAGCTTTTGCTCTGAGCCAACAACACCTTGGGGTGCAAACACAGGCCTTTTGTCCTCTTCCAACCCAGTGCTGTTTCACTGGAAGGACAGCTCCACCCGTCCTCAGATGAGTTGACACATTGACTCCCGGCAGGAGTGGCTTGTCACTCCCTCCCTCACCACCTTCTCCAGGTGTGGCTTGGCTTCCTCCCTCGGCCAATGTGCTTTCCACTCCTCACATCCTCCTCGGCTGCCATGGGGCTTCAGGCCACCCAGGGGAGACGTCAGTGGGCTCCACTCCCTAGGGCCAGGGTCGCTGCGATGGGTGTGTCTCCAAGCCCGCTCAGCCAAGGTAAGTGAGCATGCCCCCCGTGCTCACACAGGGGTAGGTTTTTTCCTAGATGTAAATTATTGAGAATAGTCAATGGCAAAGCTCATCACAACTTTGAAGAAACTCCATCTTGTGGACTTTCTTGTCCTTTTACTTGGCAGGAAGTCAGTTCCTGCAGAGCAATTGTGAGCCCGCGGGAGCACAATTAGAAGCTAAGAATGTGCACTGACCCTCACGGGAGCCCAGCTTTCGTACCATGTGGAAGTGCTTGGTCCTCGGTCGACGCTTTCTTCATTCCTGCCCCCAATCCTGGCTGCTTATTTAATCCCATGAAAGTCTTATTTGCTTGCTTTTGCCCCAACCCCACATATGTGTAAGAATATAAGAGCGATTCTTTTGCGGGTCTCTTGCAATCGCACCTAAGTCCAATATTCAGGGTCTGATGCACCGGCAATGCAGAGAAGACTTCTAAACCATGTGATCAGAGAATGTGGACACCACAGTGTTCATTTCTCTTTTAACGTTCAAAACATCAACCAAAATATTGCAGCTGATGACCCTGGGTAGGCCAGTCAAGGAAACGTCAACCCCCTCCCTCCCCAGACAGTTTGGGAAATAAATCGCAGTCAGGGATGGAGGCACTGAGGGCGAAAAGGGGACATTGTCCCTGGAAATCTATCTGGAGCCGTCCCAGCTCTGAGCATGCGTTGTGGTTGGCTCTGTATTTCTTAAACATGACTTTTCAAGGGGAGCTTGTGATTTTGTAACCCCAAATTAATCGACAGGCCTTTTGAAGCTAGAGGATTGTGGGATGCGGGTCAGGGGAGTGTGGGAGAGCTCCGGCCCCTCCTCTGGAAGAGTGAGGCAGAGCCGACCGGAACTCCAGGTGTGCCTGGGGGTGGTCTCCACTTCAGCTTTCCTGCATTTAGACCCCGTTCCCTCACTGTGGTTTGGGAAGTCGCCTTTCTACAACTTCCCCTTGATTTCTCTCTTCCCAGTGTCCAGGGCACTCCTGTTACCTCAGCCTTTCCATCGGAAAAGCTCACGCTGAAGTGCTGGGGGCTTCCTGAGTTGTCTGCACAGTGTAGAGGACAGCCCTGGGGTGGAGGGGCGGCGACACAGGCTCTCCTCGGATGGACGGACGGACGGAAGGACGGAAGGACGTGTGGGCCCTAACACGCAATTCCCGACATGAGTGAATGAGGCTGTGACGGTCTCACAGTCACCTCCTCCATCCCCCATATGTTGCCCTCTGGGGAGAAAGCAGAGAGTGGCTCTTTCACGTCACAATTCCCTGTTTCTTTGACCAACTTTCTTTTTGGTGAGGATAAAAAGAATAAGAATACTACTTATTTGGTGTTAACTAAGTGCCGGGCACCGTTCTAAACATTTCACGGAGACAGTGACTCATTTAATCTGCACAACTGCAAGTGGTAGCTATTCTGTTTTTATCCCGATTTTACGAATGAGGAAACTGAGGCACAGAGAGGTTGTGTAACTTGCTTAACGACACAAGTGCGGGGTGAGACCATTGGCCATTACAGTTCTCTTTGTGGTGACATTCTAAGCCAAATTCCCACTAAGCCAGCCCTGTCCGGCCTCCTCAAGTCCACGCGGCAGCCTCAGCCTGTCTGAGTTTGCAGGGTTGGCTTGTGTGTCTTACCTTTCGGGACTCATTTCAGTCAACTGCTTCATTTTGCCTCAATGTCGTGTCTTTTCCTTCAAAACGGACTCCATTCCAGGCGACTGCATGGAGGGGGCTGCCTGCGAGGTGACTGGACTCCTTCAAACAGAAGGTCATTCATTCTAAAGCGTTCATTCAGCTCCAGGGAAGGTGAGCCAGGAGGTCGCCGTGGAATCGGCCTCATTTCATGTCTGCTACATTTACAGGCCTCGAATTCCTCAAATATCCTGAGATCTTAGGAAACGAAAAAATCAATCAGCCCATTGTCGTTCAGCTTCTTCAAAATCTGGAATAACCATCAAGCTAATGTATTTGGAGAAATATATATTCAAAGCCCAAATAAGCACATTAAAGAAAATGTCCTCACTTCCTTACTAAAGGTGGATCCTGAAGATGCTGAAGGGAAAGCCGAGCTGATGACTGAAGAGAATTCGGGGTGGTGTTGAGTGGGGGGACGCTGGCCGGCGGCCGGGCCTCGTTCAGTCACGTTGCCCAAGCAGCTCAGAATAGGCCTGGGTCTCAGGAGGCCGCCACAGATACGTATAACTAAAGAGTAGATAACAGAATGAACTAAATCTATCAAGCCTGTGTGTATATCAAAGGGACCTTCATGGGCATCCAGCCCGGGGGGGACTGCAGACCCGAAGCCCACGTGGCCCTTGGCGCTAACTTCTTTCCTGCCTCAGTTTCCTGGTCTCCTCAGGCCAGGAGGGGAGCTCTTCTGGCTGTAGGAATTCCTTCAAATTATGTTAAAATTTCTACATTCTTCCCAAACTTCTGAACCTCCTTCTTCCCTTCTCACTCTCACAGAGAAAACAGAAACTGCCAGGAGACAACTCTGAACTTTCTGCCCAAAAGCACAACCTTCCTCCTCGCCTGCTCTGCTCAGAGCCTGTTGCTGTCGAGACAGAGGCTGCTTCTGCGTCAGAGCCCAGCGCTCCTCCCCGTGCTCGGGCCCTCTACCCTCTTGCCTCCGCAGGGATTTCTCTCTGAGATTAGTCGCTCCCCACCTGTGTCTTCTGGATCTTTCTATGGGCCCCTTCCCATCGGCATTCAAATGTACTCAGTTCTCATTGCTAAGTTAAAAAAAATCCCTCCGGACCCTCATTCCCACGTCTCCAGCTACTACTGGCGTGTTCCTGAGTGTTGCCTCCTCTTCCCCGCTTCCCCTTCATTCCCAGATTCTGTTGCCGCCGACACAGCTCTCAGTGACCATCTTGACCACCAATGGCCGCCAATGACCATCTTGTGGCTACAGAGCCAATGAATTTTGGCAGTATTTTACCCTGCTGATCATCTCCTCAGCTTGAAACATTTTCTCAGCTTTTATGACACTGCCGCCTCTTGCGGTGTCTCCTTCTTCCTCTCCAGATGAGTCAGTCAGTCGCCTTTGCAGGTGTCTTCCTCGGCTCTCCCCTTCACGCTGAGCTTCTTTGGGGTTATGTCTTGGTTTCTTCTTCTTATCCTACCTGCTCTGCTGATCAATTGTATCTCTGCCCATGGCTCGAACTGTTATCTGTGTCCTCCGACAACTTAAATCTAAATAGCCAGCCTAGTTGTTTCTCCTGAGCTCCAGGTGTGCACAATGCACCGTGAACGTTCATCTCTGCCTGGATGTCTATAGATGCCTCAGACTCAGCATGTCCAAAACCGAGCCCTTTATCCTCCATCTAGAATCCACTCCTCCTTGCCTATCTCCAGTCTCAAGTGAACGGGACCACTCTCTGTCCCGTGGCCTGATCCAGAACCCTCGGAGTCATCCTTGACTTCTCTTTCTTGCTTCCCCACCATCCAGTCAATCACCACAGCCTGTGAATTCTTTGTCCCAAGTGCTTCTCAAACGTGTACATGTCTCCCCTTGCCCAATGTGGCTCCACATCCGGGGCGCCGTGAGCTCTCACCCAGGTTGCTGCACCTGCCTCCTGTGCCACTCTGTCTCAATTATCACTATTTCTCAATCCATTTTCCAAACTGCAGCTGGAGCAATCTGGTAAAAATGCGCGTGTTATCAAGTCACTCCTCTGCCTGAAACTGTCGGTGGAACTCATGTTTCAGGGAGAGGTTCAAACCTCTCACTGATGTGAGTTTTCATGTCTCGCCCGCCTCCTTCTCCCAGCCTCCTGCCCCTGCTTATCTGTAGTGGATTGTTATCTTCTTCAAGAATAAAATGTGGGGCTGTCTAAGTCTCCTTCTGTCCACGGCGATTTGCCGATGGCACGTAGAGTGAGCACCTCATTGTGCGGCCATGAGGGCTTTGACAGCTCCCCGTGGCAGGCTAGGCAAGTCACCGTCCTCTTGGAAAGCCCGTGGCAGGTTCTTTATGGGCGGCAAGCCCTCCAGAGTCTTGCCCTGAGGTTCACCAGTTCTCCCGTCATCTCCGCTTCTGAACTGAGAAAGCGGGGGTCGGGGGAGTGGATGCTCCATATTTAAAAGCACCAAACCCAACAAAATTTATGTGGACATTGTAATTATTACTATGCTGAATTAATGAACCCTATCCTCTCCTTTTTTGGCTGGAAGAACATAAAAATCCCAATGAAAGGAAACAGATGCCGTTGCTTTGAGCATTTCCAAAGGAAACTGCAGTAAAACATGACACGTTGCCGTATGAAAGCCTGCTGCGTAATGGAGATGTTCTGATAGTGTTTTCATTTGCCAGCTGTGTGGAAGTGGAGCTGGTGCCTCTGGCCAACACAGCCCCCACATCAGAGCAATAACAACAGCAAAGTAATGGAAATGTTCAGGGAAAAGCTCAAACTGCCCTTGATTTTCCTTTTAACCAAAAGCCATGTCAAAGATGTGAGTCCAAAGGGCTTGTGGGTTGGTAATTAAAAGTGATTTACGAACTGACAGGGAGAAAAGAGGATCATCAGGAAGAGCAATCTTTGGTGATCAATTTATAAGCCCCAGTCGGCAGGCGAGAACTCTGGCTCACCCCGCAGTGAGCGAGGACCAGCGTTTGCTGCAGGAGGGGCTGAGCTCAGGCTCACTCAGTCAAGCATACTTGAGAACCCACCTATTTGACTTTCTGTGTCCAGGGCATCTGACCCCCCCAGACTGGTGGCTTGGATGTCCTGGGGCAGCCCTCTTCTGCCAGTGCCTGCTGGAAGGGGAGAATTTATTCTCTCTCCTGGGCTGGGAGTCAGTGGGCATTATCCCTCTTTCAAGTTTGCTTTCCTACAAAACGTTGGAACTTGCAGAGTTCTGTCCATGTTTTAAAAGAGGGGCAGGACTCATGTCTGCAACAAGCTCTCCCTCTTTTTTTCCTTCCTCGTCTTCCCCTCACTCTTCTTCCTACCTAGACGCTGAGAATCAAGGGTACAGGCGAGGAAGCTTGCACTTCTAAAGACTTGTGGGGGAAAATCCAGTGGGAGCGTGACTACTTTGTGGTGATGGACCCGTGGGGCGCCCACTCATGCACGTGGGCCTGCGGGCGCGTTGGGAGGTGCGGGAGGTCACTGACAGGTCGCTGCTCAGCAGTAGCAGGCATGCCAGGCCCCTCTGCCTCCCCCCGCCTGGCTATGCTCCATAGGGCCGGAGCAAGAGAATGGCCCCGTCGTCATTGTCACCCAGGCAGTTCCTTTCATAGATGCCTTTGTTCTTTCAGGCTGCCCGGATACCAAGGGGCTTGAATTAATAATTGACTGAAATTATTAGGGCGGTAATTGTCTAAATGAAATGTGGTCTGGGCTTCATTTCAACTTGATGGTTCTTGTTCTGTTAAATGTTTGTTGTATGTTCTGAGGCAACTTTAAAAGGACATGGATGAGTGTGCCCAATTTTGATTTGTGGTTTAGCTGTCTACTTTTAAATTGAAGTGCCCAGCAAACAAAAGGCCCAGCTCTTGGGGCCAGGAAACGAATTGCGGAAGTCCAGGGTGGGACGAGGGGATTTAGGGGGAACCGGGGTAAAACAGGCTAAAGGTTGGTTGATAATAAAGTTAATATTTAGCACTGGGATGTTGTGCCTGCCAAGAATATGAGCCACGGTTGTGTTAATAAAAAGTGTCGTCTTTAGAAGGAGAGGAGTGATGGTCTTGTTCTGGTGTAATCAGACCGCCCGCGGAGCATGGAACTTCTCTTTAAAGGGGACATATTGAATGGGAACATGTGGGCACCCCAACTACACCACACATGAAATGGGGGAGGTGAGTGGGGGACACATATCTGGCTAAGGGAGTTGAAGTGCTACTGGATCCGAGAAGGACACTGGACTGTTTGGGTCCTGTTCCCACGTGGCTGTGCCAGGACATCAAGGGGTGCGCCTCAGTGTGAGAGAAGCTTCCAACAGAGCCCTTCAAGGAGGCTGAGTGTGGCAGCGATGAGGACCCCATCAGGGGAATCCTGCGTAACTACCCTACTTACAAACGCCAGAAAGAAGTTGAAATAAGGGACTTTAAAGTCTTGTCCAAACATGAGATTTTATGATTTTCAAATGGGCAAATCTGTATTTTTAATACGTCTAAGTGAAATTTGATAAGTGGGTTGGGAGGAATCAAGCCCTTGGGTAATTCGACAGAGCTGCTTGGACCAACCCATGGTGGGATTTCCACTCTCCCTGCCTCAGGGACTACTCCCCCATTTGACCCTTGACATGCCCTTGCGATCTTTTGATGAGCATAGGCCTACCTGCCAAGGAGCCTGCCATTTATTAGGGCCTCCTTCAAGACTTCCAGTTTATTCCTGAGAAGAGGTTTACTTTCTGGGAGCAGATGATTATTATTCATAACATTTGTTGGATATCAAAAAATTGGTAGGGAGCATGTAACACAGAACTCAATACATTTCTCTCCTTTGGCTTTATCACCTAAAGCCAGAGACGGGGAGGTCATCTGAACTGGCAAATGTTTTGGGAAAACAGTGTGCCAGTGCTTCTTTCCTGGCTGACCCCGTGGAGGGGAATCCAAGCAGAGTCCTCAAGAACTCTCACAGACGGAACAGAATTGAAAATCCAGTCGTGCTAAGTTTCTGATCTGTGGCCAGAATGCAGACCATTTAAACTCTATAGGCAAACGCTCCTGCTTTTGCTTTTCGCAAGAGAGACTGAGGATTGGTGCTGGTTGCCCTGGTCCTTGCCAGGGCAACCAGTCTAGGGGCATCTCTGAAGGCAGTGTAAATGCTTTCTTCAGGCTACAAGAAAAGAAGGCACAGGAGGAAAATTAGGTTGGGAGTAACCATTTACCTTTCCCCTGTTTAAAACAGAAGGCAGAATTGCATGTGGGAGGAAAGCTAAGACCCCATCAGATCACCGTTCCTCACGTTGGCCCCTGGCTTCCCCTCCTGTCGAGGCACAGACACCCCTCCTGGCACGGACAGTCGTCTCTCCCCACTGTGAATGCTGAGTCTCTCGCGGTTGCTGGGTGCCTCTGAGACACCTGGTCCTGCTTCTGCTGTATGAAAGCAAGATGCCGTGAAGACTTATTAGCTGTCTTTCTTGATTGTTCACAATGCTCTGTGGACAGTCAGAGACTTCTGGAAAGGCTCTGCTGACTTCAGGCAGCATGGCCAAGCTGCCAGAGTGTGAACCATGTCCATCTGAAGACTCTTGCTGTGGAGTCCTCTCGAGGCTGACATTTTGGGCCAGGCTTTCCAGTTGGGTCACAGGCCCTGGGGTTGGCCAGCCAGTGAGTGGGACCACAGAAGTAGGGGTGCAGGCCCCAGAAGGGGTCCCCCCACAGCCCTGAGACACGAAAATGAAGCAAAGGGCCTGTGGGCCCCGCGTGTGTGCGTTGGGGTGGCTTGGACAAGGCAAAGAGGGGGAATAAGAGAGAGAGAGATGATGAAGAAGACTCGGAGAAAAATTGAACTAGATTTATTCTGACAGTGCAGGCCTACAGCTGTAATGCTATAAATCACTTTCTTACAGAGGAATTTACTTCCTGAGCTTTGCACAACTTCATAAGCCTGGCATATGTGTGAGAACAGAACCTAGAAATCCTAGAAGGGAAAATGATGGTTTGTACAAATGTGGTTTGAAACCACAACTGATGATTTTGTCAGAGCCAGGGGCTCCTAGCACTGCGGCGCAGCACTGCAGGGAGCTGGCGTGGCTGAGGCACTCACTTCCAGGACTTCCAAGACGGAATTTTAAAGAGCAGAATTTAAAAAAGCATTTTGTGGTGGCCACATGGCCCTGAATTCTGGGCTGAAAAGGAAATTAAAGAGGATTTTGGATCCGAGGATGAGTCCAGGATTAGACCATCAATAGAAGGTGATCCTTTTCCAGAAACAGGGTTCCACGTGACTGGCACAGACCCGGGTTCTCTCTTGCTGATCCCATCTGCAAGAATATCTATGACTCTAACACGCTAGTGGGGACTCCCCATGTGCTCGGAAATTGTGACTGATTTAATGAATGAAAAATAAAAGCCTGGTACATCTGGAATTGCTCTGGTCCTCTGAGTCGACAGGAAAATCCTTGCTTGCACAAAGTCTTTCCCAGTATTGTTTTGTATTTTTCTTATGACACTTACCTAGTATTGTAGCTGTATTGTGCACTTGTAGCTTTCCTTGAGCACAGACTGCCACTTCTCAGCCTGTGTAGGGTATAGCCCAGTGTCTTGTCTGTGTCGGGCTCAGATTGATGTGAAATTGACTTGAGTATATACAAAAGTGGCCATTTGTTAGAGTGCAATCTTTCCTTGTCCAGACTAATGAGGGAAGAGGCTCTGAAATTTTGCCGGTGTGATATTCTAAGATGTCTAATTGCATCTGACTTATTAACTGGAAGCTATAATGCTGGAGATATTAAAGCAAGGTTCAGCTACATAATGAGAATGGGCCTGCTGACCCAGATGAAGATGGCAGGTCTGTGAGCCACAGGGAGTCCACTTTGTGCCACTCGCCAGCTCAGTTCAGGCAACACCTATTTGGGTCCTGGTGTAACATTACTGGGATGGCCAGGTACATCCTGGGGCTTTTTACTTCTCCCACAGCATCAGAATGGCAGGTGTGGAGCAGACCTGGTTAGTTCCTCCGTCAGGGTCCTGTGCAGATGCTGACGGTCCTTCAGGAGAACTGCCCTTGCTGCCTTAGGACTCCCTGTGTGCCATGCCCTTTCCCCAAGGTGTACACGAGAAGGAGGCTGCACAAGGACCCAGAGAGTAGTGGGTCCATTTGTGATGTTCTCAAGCCCAAGGCTGCACCTTAGCAGCTTTTAGTTGAGAACCAAGTTCTTCATATTCACCATCTATTATCTTTTTAGATTATGCAAGGTAAGTGTTAATTTTCATTGACTACGCTTTACACACAAGACAACTGAGTTACTGAGATGGCAAGCATCTTGCTCAAGACTATCCAACTTTCATGTCACCTTTGTATACCCAATACCCAGCACAATGCATGACACTTTGTAGGGAGAGGTTAACTGTGGATTGGTTTTAATTCAACCTCATTTCTCTTTATGCTCTCAAATCTTTCAACTTGTTATTTTTGTGGGCACAAGGAAATATACTCTGTTCTCTTGTGGGGCAGAAGTAAATCTAATGCTGATAATGAGGTAGAAAATAGTAATTTTGAAGATGTGGATAACAATATTGCTCATAACACAGTGGAAAAAGCAAAGATTGGAGAAGGTCAGGCCTCCGGATGTCACATTTTGAGCCCTCCACTTTTGCGCATAGAACCTTTTTGATGTTCCCTTTCCTATCTCCTGAAATGCTCCAAGGGAGAGTTGGTTTCACATGTGACTGGCAATGCCCCGCTGTACCTCGCTGGTCATGGACTCCACCTGACTCGGAGGCCATGCGGCGCCCCAGACCCCTCTCCGCCCCCTCGGCAGGGTCTTTGTGGTGTCCCACCCCCAGGTTGATTTTTAGAAGCCTTTTGGGGGGCAGGAGCAGAGTGCCTCTCCGAATACTGTATTTCCATCTACAGTGACCTTTGTATTCCGGCTCCTTAGCTTGAGGTCAGGGCTTACACCCAAGACACTTGTCCCAGGGCTTGTTGGCACTTTGGCCAGTGCCTATTAAACATGCTGGAATAGTCTCTACAGTAACTTATAATGGGGGTGCGGTAGAGAGAGAGCCTAATAAGAGGGCTTTGAGATGCTCACAATTTCTTTGTCCTTGAGTAAGAAATGTATTTTAATCTTTCTACAGCTACATCCTGCCATCCGGCCTTGTGGCAAAACTCAAAAGAGAATTGTGCCTGAAGACTAAAGGCAGAACATGACCTGCATGTTAGATGAAATGGATGACTTCCCCCAAAGTCCACGGGGAGCAGCCCTTGATAAACAGCACTCTCGCATTTGCCTCCCATTTGGGTCCTCAAAAGAATTCATAAATTAGGATTTCATGCTCATTCTTACTTCTTTATTGCCAAATGCAATATCTACTTTGAAATTCCTAGGGCCAACTGTTTGTGAATATTCAATAAATCATACCACTTCTTTAGCAGCAGTTTTCTCATTTCTATAATGACAGAGTTGAATTAAGTGACCTTCAAGGTCCCTTTCAGGACAAAATCCAGGCTATTTTAGAGAGTCCTGAGATCCAATGAGCACCTTCAAAGTCTGAAGGGATCAACACTGGGTAGGTGATATACAGTTGCCCATCTTCTGCCCAGGCAGGCAAGAAATACCAAGAACACAATGAAAGGCAGTTGTGTATTTATCTAAATTTCCACTTTATAAAGCACCGTCATAAGGCTACACGTGTCTCCAAGAGCTGGGACATCCTGGTGTTCTTTAAAGGTCCTGGCTAGCCACCTCCTGCTACGTGGCGCCCCAGCAGGCCTGGGGGCAGAGTGTGATGGTCAGGCCAGGAGATGAGTAGCCCTTCACAGCTTTATCCAGCATCAACTCCTGAGGGAACTTAGTTGGATGCCCTGTGTCTCCATTTTGCTTGGAAATGGGTAAGGAGGATGATCTTTGTGACATTTCTATGTCCATTGGTTGGTCGAAGATTTGACTATGAATATCAGCATTTGTACGGTGCTTGCCAGTTGATAGAGAGCTTTCATTTCCATGATCTCTTGTGATCCTCTTACCCACCAGGAAGACTACTAGATATTATCATCATTGCCTGTTTACAGGTGCAATAACTAAAGCACCAGAGAGACTGAGTGAGTTGCCCATTGTATTAGAGTAAGTAAGTGGCAGACTTGAACCCAGATATTTTGACTCTAAATTCTGGGCTTTTCTCCTATGCTACATTGTTGCCCAAGAAATTCTATACTGAATCTGTCCGTAACTTTCTTCAAAATGAGGATGGCCCATTGGGCATTTTCCATCATTCTTGTTCAGGTAATCACTCTGCGCGTAGACTCCTGGTTCTTGCTCCTTACACTGTCTGCCCCTCCTACCTCATTCACATTTCTCCATTACATTGCTTCGCTGAAAAGGAATTTTGATGATTACAATTTTTTATACTTTGATACACATGTACTCTCCAAGAAACATTAACTAGATACGCAGTTTTGGAAAAGTATCAAGGAAAGCGAGCAAGGCTTCATCTTGATGCATACAAAGAACATCTTTTGTCCATGCAGTTCTCATATCCATTCTCCCATCCACTCATGCATCCAAGCAAGCATGCATGCATCCATCCATCTACCATCCATCCATCCAATGTGGATTGCATACGTGTATGGGTCAGGCGCTCTGATAGGCCTCTGGGTTACAACATTAAACGATACCCGCACAGGACCTTCCCTCATGGATCTTGAAGTTTATTGGAGGATGTAGAGAAGTAAATATACAAGCACAATTTTGTGTGAGAAATGCTCTGATGGGGGAGTTTTGGGAGTTATGTAAGAATGCATAAATGAGCCTTTGCTCCTCTGTCTTTAAATCCTTTCTTAAATTCCACTTACCCTGAAAGACATTCTGCTAAGATTGATTTCTCACCGAAGGACATTATTCTTTCAACATCGGTTATAGTCTGCCTCGCATATTTAGTTATCCTTTTACGTGTATCACCTCCTCTTATGTACACCTTTATATACATATACGTAGCACGATTGCTTGAGCTAGAGTTCCAAACCTGGCTATTTGTGGTTAACGGCGCAGTGGCTTCTCTGGCATTCACCCTGTGAGAATGGCTTTGTGTTTGCCTGAAGGAGGTGTGATGTTGTTCATTTGGTTTTGGTGCTGGGGCCAGGAGTGAGGATGAGAGACGAGGGTAATGGAGGGCATGGCATCTGTTCCCACCTGCCCTCTGGACTGGGCTGGCTCTCTTAGGGAGGATGCCCTTGAGGCCAGAAGCTAAGAGGGCTCTTTTCACAGAAGGTTTTGTGAGATGTGGGGCACAGGGCTCTTATGACAAAGGCTCTTCCATTTCTGTCAGATTCCTACACTCCTCTGGCACCCTAAGGGCTGGTGGCTTTGGGTTTCAGGAGACAGCACCCAGATGAGGACATCTGTGTGCTCACGCGCACACAGGAAGCAGCGCTAAGTGGTGTGCCCTCCCCAGTCTCCAGGGTCATGGGCACCAACGTGCGGGGCCTGAGAGGAAAGGAAGGAAATGGTACGTGCAGCTCAAAGTCTGGCTTCCAAGCATGGACGTTTCCTTTGGAAAGTCTCAGGAGTGCTCTGGGGGATGGGGCTGCTGAAGATCCTGCTGGTGCACACAGAGGAAAGGGTGTGGGCCGGGGGAGTCTGCCTCGCACACACTATAGAGCCCCTGCATCCTCAGCTGGATCCTGGGGCTCATGATGTCAGCAGCCATCTCTGAGATGCCCCAGTCCTTTGTGGACTTTGCAATACTGCATATACATGGAAATGAAGTATCCATTGATTTCTCTCTGGTTTGTGGAAATGTTACACAGATCTGGAGTCAAAACTTGGTTTTTATCATTTATTAACAGTGGCTTTGCCCAAGTTACCCCACTTAAACTCGTCTCATGTGTTTTAGCTGCCACACCCTTGTATCCCACCTTCCTCTCAGTTGGGACTCCTCTCCCATCCCCGTGCCCTCCACGTATCAGACTCCTACCGTCCAGTCCCATAAGGCCCTGCTCAAAGAGGTGACTCCACGTACAAATCCCCCCGTTGTCCCAGCATTCTCTTTGGAATGTCTAGAAAACTCTGTCTTGGTTTCTCTTACAGCACTTTTCACTTTTCCGCCTTTGATTAAAGCTGTGTGTGCACAGGGCTCATCTCTCCCTCCCACCTGTGTTCTCCTGGTCAGCAGGAACTGTGATGGAGGAATTTTGTGTCATACATAATACCTTGCACATACTGGACACCAAATTGAGGAATGTAATGCCTGCTCCATAATACGCTCCTATGCAAGGATGACTTCAAGAGGCAAGGATGGCTCATTTATGTAATCATTTCTGTCCACTTCAAGGCAGCCCGTCACTTAAGATTTAAAAATTCCTCTTGATGCTGCACAGCAGAAACCACTGGGACAAGCACTTACCTTTTGAAATGATATTTAGAAGTCCTTCGCTGGGTAAGCAAACTCTGAGCCCACCCTGAACTCTCACCGTAAGCCCTTTCTTTTAAAAGAACAAACCCCGCATTCTGGGCCCATATGTCATGGCTGGAAAGAGCCACAAAGGAAAACCAAGAAAACAGCAGGTTCAATGATCAGCATCAGAACTGCTGGGCACTGTAGAAGGCATCTCAGTGAAGGTAATTATCCCTCTTCTTTCTGCCCATCCCTAGTCCCTCAGGCTGTAACGCTCACTCTGACATTATGTTCTCTCCTTGTTTATCTCCTCAGTCTCTGAGGGCAGGGAGAATTTATCCAACTAATCTGTGTGCCGTGAATCCAGCTCAGGAGGCCTGCAGCCTCGCCTGCTTGGAGTGGGCACCCCACTGACCCTGCCTGGCCAGGTGCTTGGTCCAGGTGGAATACACCGTGAAGCTTAGGTGAGGGCAGCACGTCGTGCACACTGCTCTCATTCTGGGGGCAGATTCCTTGGCACAACGGGTCCTAAATTCCGCTAGACCAATGTGACAGAAATTTCACAGCATCCATGACTTCCGTCGCCCAGTATGTGCACACTGAGAGTTTGAATCTACGTAGTAAAAATGCCAAACTCCATACAGAGCTTTATGCTTAGTAAAATGCTTTCATATCCACGGTTTATTTGATTCTCAGAACAATCCATGAGATGACCAGGGCAATTATCAAATGCAGTATAATTAGAGGTGTTTGGTGGCAAGCAACAGAAACTGATGTTGGCTAACTTCAGCAAAAAGTGAATTTATTGGGAGGATATGAAGGGCTCACATAATTGAAGGAACAGCTCAAGAACTGGGCTGAGATGAATCGGCTCATAGTGTCCATCCTTGGGACCCTAGGGTTGAGAGTCAAGGATCTGGGAGAGAGTCCAATAGGCTCAGCTCAGGTCAGCACCCCATCCCTGTGTAGGCAGGGCCTTTACTGACAGAGTCCTGCCAAGATGATCAGCTGGGGAGGGTGCAGTGGGGCCAGAAGCAGAGGAAGGCTATTTCCCAAAATGAATTTGAGATACTTGTAGTGGAGAAGGATTATGGAGTTTGGTGGGTCAAAACCAACAGTACCACTGTCCAAATTTCGTAGATGAGGAAATCGAGGCACCAAGAAGTTGAATGATTTATCCAGAGAATCAGAGAAGTGAAGCCAGGGTTACCATTATGGCCGCCTGATTGAAGTCTAATGGACTTTTTTTTTCTTCCCTCCTCTGATGTTATTGTGGAAATAACATGAGAATAGCAAAGACCACTTTGAGAATAATCACCCCTCATTCCATCAGCGTAACTGTTAACATGTTTCCTCCTCAATTTGTCCTCAGCACATTTTCTTTCTCACACAGCTTCAATCCCAGTGTCCCTGCTGCCTTCTCATTCATCTGCAAGGCTCCCCCGGGGTAAATTCTGCTGACTTTGGTTTTTATGGTGCAAACAACAAACCACAGACAGGAGAAGGCAGTTTTGTTTGGGGTCAGTGGATCCCTTGTAAGTTACACCAATGGAAATTTACAAGGACAAAGGGAGTTTTTGGCTCAGGATCTAAAATTCCTTTCGATGCTGTTCAGCGGAAATCAGTGGGACAAGCACTTGACTTCTTAGATGATGTTTTGAAGTCAGTGCCCTGCTTTTGCTGAGGTGAATGGATGGGTGACTGTGCAGTGGGAGCATTAGGGTACACCTCTGTTGACAGGCTCTCCTTTGATGGACGTGAAAATGACACAGCTCAATGTCCAGTGCCTTTCACAGCTCCCTTTAATTTTAAGGTTCTGGAGTAGGAGAAGCAGACAGATGTGATGAGATGCATGCCTGAGGTCATGTGATGAACCAGTCACGAGCTCAGAGAACGAGGTCCACTCTTCCTGATTCCAAAGGCACTGGATTCAGTCAGAACCACTTCACTCCAGCGCACGGTGCTGTGTTTCAGATGAGTGCAGTCAGTGCGGCCCCTCGGTGAGCATGTCCCTCTCCTGGATGGTGAACGAGAGGGCAGTGCTGACCCGCAACAGGCATACAGAGCTCTGAGGGGCAGTGGAGTGTGTGTGGGGCTCTAAATGGGGCCTCAGTGCTATAGAAGTCTTGATGGCCGGAATCTGGGGGACACAGGGAACTGCTGTGTTTAAACTGTCAGCAGCTTTTCTATTTTTCTAGATTCAAGTTTGGATTATTCTCTGCAATGACGTCTTTGTTTGGGGGAAAAAGACTTCAAAGGTACAAAAGGGGAGAGACTTCTAGGTCTGTCCTAGAGTTCGTCAGGGAACATCCCACAACCACGTAGAGACAAAGAGCCCTTTCCTGGTGAGTCGGCTCCTGCCTGTGACCAAGCTAGCTGTGTCAGGTCTGAACAGAACCAGGGGACATTTACTGTCCCACCCCCAGACACCTTTGGCTCCCACACAGCCTGCATAAAAAGGATCCCTGTTGCCATGGGTTTGCCTTCAAGTGTGGTAACAAGACTTGTGGAGTTGTCTAGTACCTGCCAGTTGGCATCTCAATGGCCTGGCCTCTGGGGAGAGGTCCTGGCTACCTCCCTTCTTCTCTCTTGCCCACTGTGCGGGGAGCAGATCCAGGGGAGCATCTCTCTCGGCTCCTGGCTGGGGCGTCAGGTGAACTGCTTGGGAATCTTCCCAGGGGGTGGGGTGTGGTTATTCTGATTCATTGATGATCAGGTAGTGTTAGAGCCTTATTCAGGGAAGAAAAAAATGTGCATTTGTGACCCAGTTCTAAAAAAAAGAAGCTTTCGAACTTACTAGCCTGATAGCATAGACTGAGAGAATTGCATTCTGCACATTATTGTGTTGGCTGTAAAGCTTGTTTGGGACAGGATGTATCTTTCCCCTCTTGCTGATCTTTGGGGAGGTAGAGGCCCAGGCCTCTGGGAAGAGGCACCACGATAAAGCACTTCTGGATGGAGTGCTGGGAGGGAAAAACCATAGCTCACCTTTCTCTTTGGGACATTCAGAGAGCAAAGGGGGAGCTAGTAGCGATTAGTCCAGGACACATCGGTGATGGCTGGACTGTCCCTCCCAGGGAGGCTGAGAGCTCTAGAGGACCCGGGCCTGTGGACACTGTATGCACGTGTATCTGTCACTCACTTTGAAGATTTTTCTTCTCGGTTTTGTAATTCTCCCATTATCCCCAATTCTTCAATTAATTCTTGGGGAAGTTACAGCCTGATCTAAGTGTTGGGGAAACTGAGGGAGAGGCTTGCATCCATGCTGGGGAGGGGTTTGGGTTGGGGAGCACATTGTGATCTGGCAGCAGGTGGCTCATGAGCCTCCCTAGAGACGAGACAGCTGGCCAGTGATAGAGCCTGGAGTCGTGGACTGTGCAAACCTGCCAGGGATTCCCAGAAGCCCTTTGGGAGGAAACCTGGTGAAAGAGGGGATTTCCTGCAGTTTGGTGAGATGGTGGCTGGGCTACCGTTATTTGGGCATTAAGGGACGTCTGGGTAGCACAGAACCAAAGGGACACAAGTCCTGTAGACTGCCCCCGACTTAGTTCTGATGTCCTTTGGGTTCTGCGCCATTCTTCTTGTTCTGCCTTGCCTCTTTGAGGGTCTGGCACGGCTTCTGACTCCTCCACCTCATCCATGTCCCCGGGGCTCCCAGCTTTGCTTTTCCTCTTCAATGACAGGTCACAATGAACACAAGGGTTGGGTGTGGAGAGATGAGACAAAGGGAAATTCGACTGTCTACCACTCTCCTATCACTCTGGGTAAAATTCCCAGAATTCCAGAAAATTGCACGTTGGCCCGTCTCCTGGACAATCTTCTGTATCAATAGCATTTCGGAAACTTTGATGAAGAAGCCAATAACTTCAGAGAGAAGAGCTCTGTGTCCTGGGATTGGCAACTGTGTTTTCAGATAGTCTGGGATCCCTGGGCCGCTTACGTTGGAGAGGATGCAGTTAGCAGTGAGACAAACGCCTAAAATCCAAAAACGTTGAAAAATCAACTCATTTAAAAATAGATGGGGTCTTCTCTGGTAAATAAAATAGCTTAGACATTATGTTGGGTAATATTTTGGGTCTTTATTTTTATTTACAAACTTTCGTATTCCACAAATTACTTTGAGTCCATTTATAAAGATCTTACGAGGCAAAGAAGCAAGCAGCTGAGGGAGTTAAGAGTGGACACAAAATAAAGGATGAGATTTGGGACACAGAAACCAGGACAGGGTAAGTGTCTCCCTAAGAGAGAAGCGTGAGGCCGCAGACCTCCTCCGTGTTGGAGGGAGGAGGAGATTCTGTCCTTGGCCCTGGGGCTGAGGAGGCTTCTTGAACATCTCTCTGCGTTTGCCTGTAGAGCTTTTTCAGGAAAGAAAGAAAAACTCTTAGCTCTGTAGCCGCTGCCTTGAGTTGTCTCCCTTCTATCGTAAGTACTCGCGCGCTGAGACCAGCGCCTGTGGCTTCAACAGCAGCCGCCACTAAGACTCTTGTTCTGCCATCTTTCCTGAGCGCTAGACTCCAATTTCAAACTGCTTCCTAGGATTTTCACCTTCACGCCCTGCAAACCTCTCATACTTATCACGTCCAAAATGGGTCTGAATTGTGTTTCTGCATCTCTGTTTTCTAAGTTGCCAGATGACATTTTCTGTCTGGAATCCGCCACGGTCTTTTCTGGCTGGGGAATGCATCTTGGTCTTTTAAGTTCGCTATCTCTCTGCCGCCCTCACCAAGTAGTCAGGATGGAGCTGTTGCTCTCTCCTGTGTCCCCGTGGTACCTGGCCCCTCCTTTAATCTAGAGCTTTCTTTGACAAGAAACATACACCAGGATCCAGCACAGTGTTTAGGACACCTGAAGTACTCCATAAATGCTTGTTGATGACTGCAGCGGTAGGTGAAGGGAACTCTTTCCTGATTGTCAGGAAAACTGTCACTGTTATTGAAACGTGAAGATGCAAGTGCTCAGGCTCAGCAAGGGGAGCAGAGCAGCGCTGGAATTTCTCACCCTGGTGGGACAGGAATGTCTGCAGGAAAAAGACAAAGAGCTCCCATAGGTCGGTGATAGTAATAAAAGGCAAAGCGTGGCACTTTTCTGTTTCTGACCTCAGGGAAGAGCTACAGAAAACTGATGCTCTGCTCCAAAATTTAGCAGTCCAAGTCCTTTGTCCTAACTATATTACAAAGTCTGCCTGCGGCTGATTTAATGCACAGCTGACCTCACCCCTGCGACATCCCAGAAGCACTTGAGACTGTTCTGGGAGATGACTCAGAGCAAGATCCCCTAAAGCTGGGAAACACTGGGGCTCAGTTAAGGCAGGCACTGATAGATAAATCAAGTGTGTGAAGGAAAAACGAAGAACTTTATGTGAATGAGTAAGTATTTCTGTTTCTTTAAAGCTTGCTTTAAAGCTTTAAAGCATAATAAAGCTTATTATGCAAATGCACTATAGTTAAAGGTTTGCACACTAACCTGGGGAGAGGATGTGGTCAATGGTGAAACAAACCCCTAAAAGAAATGCAATGAAAGGCTGATCATCTTAAAAATATTTCAGATGACCTAAAATATGTAAGATGTCTTAAAAGACTTATGATGTATTTTGGACTTTTTGACAGGCAAAGACTCAAAGATGAGCAAATAAAACCATTAAGACTCTTCCAGTGTGGATGTCAAAATTGCAAAAAGATATTATCAATTTGGTAAATGCTCAATCTGGAGGCCAGAAGGTAGTTTCAGGGCTAACAGAAATGTTTAAATATATGGAGTAAAATAATATTTTATAGAATCGATTACTATAAGCACATGCAAGAAGGCTAAATGGGGGATGCTCAGTTACATCTAGGTGACATTACTGAATTTTGTGACAAGTGACAGAATATTGTGCTGGATGAACCACTAGTTTCACAGCTGTGGAGCATTTCTTAAGAGTGAATGCAATTCACTCAGGTTCCTATATCACCCCAGAGAGAGGCATAAGTATTGAAATATATTACTACGAGATAAAAAAACTCCTTATTATTGGCCATTGTTATAAGTACGGACCCTCATTTTAAATCTGAAGCTCTCTTGAAGATGAGAAGCATGGAACTAAGTAGGGACTCATGTTCTAATATCATTTGCCCTTTTAAATTCATCCCTATTAGATGCACGTCTTTACCAGCACACATTACTGTTTTGGCGAGAATTTTCAGGGATCCTGTGGGGGACAGGCCGGTGCTGGAGGGAAGGAGAAGGCATGCCAGAAGAGAACAGAAGTGAGACAGGTCAGCAGGGGAACGGTGGAAGGAGAGCACAGCGGCCAGCAGAGAGCGGTGTCCCAAGGGTGAGAAAGGACTGCAGAGCCCGAGGGCGGGCAGCCTCAGCGATCGGATGAGAGCACGCTTTCTGGAGCCTGGCTTCAGAGGCCCAGACTCCAGGGACCTGGGGTCTTTCACTGCCGTCTAAGTACTGCTGGCTGGGAACAGCTTGCTTTTTCTTGATCGGATTCAGGACTGCACCCTGAGGGGGGCTGGTCTTTCATGGCGGGGGCTGGTGAGGATGAACTGGCAACCACAGCGACAGCCGCTGGTCACGAGGTCAGTGCCTGTGCCAGGGGTAGGCTGTTGATTTTCAGGGGCCGATTTCTCTTTAGACTCAGGGTTTTAAAAATTCTTCTGATTGGTGGATTCCAGCTTATAACTTAACCTTAAAAAAATAACAACCCCCCAAAACAGGGGGTGGGGATATTGAGGGACTTCAGGCAGACCCTGTGCCGGGGCGCTGTGAGCGCTCGCACTCGGGCTGCCTGGCCGCTCCTCCAGGATGCGATGTGTGCGAGGGAGGAGCCAGGCACGCTCACACACTGACCCGCCAAATTTTGAAAGTCTTGCCGGTGGAGCTTTTTTATCCCCGTTGTATAGATGAAAAAACACAGGCCAGGAGAACGACTTTCTCATAGTCGCAAAACTAAGAAGGGCTGAGCTGGCCTTGCAGCCCAGGCCCGTTTGGCTTTCACCCCTACTGTTTATCTGCTGCCCCAGGACCAGAAAACATATTTTAATCCATCCGGGCTTTGAGGATAATCTCAAATCTCTTATTCATGGTAAAATGTCTTGGTGAAATTTGAGAGATTGGAGATGAGGAATAAGCTCTGAGAAGTACGTTGGCTCAGCTGCCTTTAGGAGAGTCAGTCCATGGAACAAATGAAAGAATGTAGTATTATGAACACAGACTTGTCCCCTGAAGGTCATGGTGTGATAGATGCTCAGTCTGGGCTGGTCAGCTCAGCTTGGGCTTGACTTCGTGGCTGGTGAACACTTGTGCTTAGGGGAGCCCGCCAGCTGGCAGACCTGTGGCCTTTCTCCATATCTCAGCATCCTTATGGACCAGTGGAGCATTGGCTTTGCCATATGCTAAATAGTTAGTTCTGCTGCTTTCATTGGTAGGATAAGGCTTGCCATATTTTATCTCGGCTGTTCTACTAGTATCTGGAATGATCAATAGAATGCCTTCAACACGAATGACAAACATTAATGTACAACTGAAATTACACAAAATTGTAACCTATCATTAACTCAATAAAAAAAATAGAATACCTTCATTCATTCATTCAACAAATATTTATTGAGTGCCCTATGTGCCAAGCACTGGGCTAGATTCCAAGGTGGGCAGTGCCTGCTCCAGATCAGCCTTTCCCACAGAATGTTCTATGATGATGAAATGTTCTATTGTCTGTGCTGTCTAAGATGGGAGTTATTAGCCTCATACGGCTAGTGTGACTGAGGAACTGACTTTTTAATGAATTTTAATGAATTTCCATTTAAATAGCCATGTGTCCACGGGCTGCCATATCAAACAGCACACATCTGGATTAGTCTTGGGCTGCATTTTGTACATACTGGAAACATATGTTTGTTAAAATTTTAGTAAAATTATATGTTACACACTAACATATGAATATAATAAATGTTGTAAATAGACTTTCTATGTATTGATTTATTCAAAGACATTTAGGTGACGTCTTCTATGAATCAGGCACTATGCTAGATCCTGTGGGAGGGAAAAATGGTGTGTGAGACGTAGTCCACGTTCTTAAGGGCTCACAGCTTTGTAGATAAGTGTTCGCACCCACACATGCACATTTACGCATCTGCACATAAAAATACTAGGTAAGCAACTGCCTAACGCCCTTAGGCAAGTATGCCTCACAGTCACAAGATAGGTGACAGTTCCAGTCATCAGATCCCAAGGAAAATGGGCATTTCTTTTTAAGAACAAGAAAATCTTTCCCGGAAGTCCCCCCAGCCTACTTCCTCTCGTGCTTCCTTGGCCAGCATTTCAGCACGTGTCCATACCTAAACCAGTCCTCTCAGGAGGAATGGGATTACCGCGACTGGCTTAGACTAGTCAGGATTCACTCCAGTTGGGTTCTTCTCTTATGGATGGATACTTGAACAGATCGGCGTTCTGTCAGCAAGGCGCTGGGGTAGTGGAATAGATGTTGAGTTGGCAATCACTGTCCGTCTGAAAATGTACCCCTCCTCCGAATCAGGGCGGGCCCCTCCAGTCAGGGCACCATTCACTCCTCTGTCAGAACACTCACAGAGGAGAGGGTGATAATGCGTCTGCTCAAGAGCTTGAGTTCCTGTTGAGGGTTGGCTACCAGCGACACACCTCTCTGTTAAACTGTGAGCTCACTGAGGGAGAGAGCCTGACACCCAGCGTGGTTCCTAGAATATGCAGAGCTCGATAGATATTTGCTGGACCAAATATACATTCTTCAAGCACAAGTCAGCACACACCTCCTTTCCTCATTTGTTCTTTCAGAGACTACACCTGATTTGGATTGCAGCTGGGATTGGAAAGGAAACTTATTTCCACTGAATGAAGACGTGTCAGAGTGAGCAGGCAGGTGGTGGCTGAAGCACGGAAGTGGGCTCGAGAGAATAATGTCAAACAGACAAGGACTGTCAGAGGTTTTAGAAGATAAACCTACTAAACAACTGTACAGAAGTTTAAGGTGCTGTTAATGCAGAAACTTCCAAATGCATTCGGGAATCAAAGGCTTCAAGAAGCTGATGTAATTGGCACTTGGAATATGTTTGTATTAATTCACATGGACTGTAAAAATGTGATCTTATCTTCCATTTACAGGCTTTGTTATTTTCTCCATTTAGTTCCACCTTTTCTTTTCTGCCTGGCCTCCTGACTCTTGAGCTCTGACGCTGGCACATCTGCACCGTCTCAGCTGGATGTTTATGGGGTGTCAGATGCCTGCGCAACGAGAGCGCTTCCTGGCTCTGGGAATTAGATGTTAAGAGAGGGAAAACAGGGCCCAAGAACACGTACCGCTTAGCTTTGAGTTAGATCATTTGAAAGCTATGTACCTGGACCTCATTATCTTAGCTCCATGCAGAAAAGCATCCAACTAATTAAGATTTAATGTTATGTCTTCAGCTTTTATAGAGGGCAGCTGACACAGAATTGCTTTTGAAGAACAGACCTGGGTACCTTACAGAGGTACAGCGAAGGATGTTATCTATCCCGTTACCTGATATCCTTTGTATTAGAACCTGTAGGATGGGAAAGGCTTGTTTCCCCAAATGAACCTTCCATTGACCTAAAGTGACAAGTATTTCCCACACTGTCACAGGGGACTCAGGGCTGAATTTTGCCCCCAATGGCGTCATCTATCACATTCTGGTGCCTGGTGGCATCTATTTATTTGATCCTTTCAACTGCTTTTGATTCTGTTTTTATTATTTATTTTCCTATTGTATATTGTGGTTAATTTTCTAAGTTGCCTCAAATGTTTATGAATATGTGTGCATGTGTTTTTTTCTTATTTATCTACCCATGTACCCACCTACCTACTTACCTACCCACCTACCTACTTACATACTCATCCACCTACCTACCTACCCAAATACCCACTTACCTACCGACCTACATATCTTCCTAGCTGTGTATATGGTACATAGCTGCATCAACCTGGACTTCTTTAAAGTAACTGAGTTGTTTTTCTTTCCTTTGACCAGATTATTCAGGCATTTCCTACAAATAATCTGGAGGATTCAGAGACAGATGTGTAAGGAGCTAGAGGCCTAGGTCGGATTCCAGCGTTGTCTCCTGCTAACTGTCTGATCCTGGACAAGTCATCTAGCCTCTAGGTGTTTCAGTCTGGTCATCCTTAAAATGGGAACAATTGTGTCCAGTCACCTATCTCAGAGAGTCAGAGCGAGGACATACATATTTTGGTGTGTGAATATCTATAAGGCTGGAGGTAAAATGTTTATTAGGACAAAGTCTTTGGCCAGGAGCCTGGAAGATCAATTGGCATCCTCAGAATATATTTAGAAGGACTTGAAGGTCTCCTCCTAAGTGTTTCCTTCCGGTAATCCTGACATTTCTACCTGTAGATCCTTTTTCAGGATCCTGCAGGAAACTTGTTTATTTCATGGGTTATTGACCCAGTGAAGTCACATTTCTATTTCAATCTACCGCTTTCACATTTTTATAACTTTTGAAGAAAACGAATTACTTTTCGTTAAGTTCGGATTCCTGCTAGCTTAGGTTCAGTTTGTAAGTTAGAATGCCTTTTGAAATATAACGAGGTTTTCTGCCGTGTTTGTCTTGTGTGACAGCACCGTGTAGTCTACCGCTCACTGGTCCACATCAGCGGATTCAGTCTCCTTTTGATGCTTCAGGACATGTGGCCGTGTAGCGGGGAACTGAGGTCTGAGGGAAGCGGGTATAGGATAAATGCTGAAGTGGAGAGTGGGTAGCAAGAGAGGGTAGGGGAGGGAAGTTGCTGGAGTACTTAATATTGAGGATCAGGCCCAAGACGAGCTTTCTCTGTAAAGAATGGGGGAAGCTGGCAAGAAATTGAACTTCCAGCGTAAGCACAGGCTGAACCTGGCCCTGTGGAACTCAGACCTCAAACTTATTTGCAAAGTATCACTTTCTTTCGAGGAGACTCAGGAGTGACTTACAAGTTCCATGTGGAATTTCCAAGCAGGAAGCCAGTCCCTTCACGACTTTCTCAAGATTCCACTAACCTCTCGCCTCCCACGTGGGTTCTTTGGCTTTGTGAGACAGATAGGGTAATATATTACCATCACCATTTTATTGATAAGGAAAACGAGGAGCCAGAGAGGTTATGTGACTTGTTGAAAGTCACACAACTAGTTAGTGGCAGGGCTGGACCTGGGAGCCAGCGTCATGATGGAGAGGCCTCCTCTGGCTAACATGCTGCTACTGCGTGCGCCAAGACTGGCTGCTCTTTCCGAGGCCATCTTTAGAATTGTTCTCCCAGCTGATGCCCTTGAGAAATGAGGTAACATCTCCCCAACCCCTACCCCCTAAAGAGCAGACGCTTACTATTTGCTGTGAAAGCAGTGGATTCCCCAAGCTCAGTGTTTCTGGACTGTAAACCCACTTCATGTGTAGTGTCAGTCTGGGCCCCCCGGACCACATCTGTGGAACTCGAGGGCAAGGGGAAGCCATGCAAATATGCTGATGCTCATGCTGCTTGCTCTGTCGTGAGTAATATCATCTTTATTTCTGATCCAGGAGTCTCATGGCTCCTGCCAGCATCCACGAAATGGAATCGGCTAACTTGTTAGCTTGTAAAGGGAGTAAAGTCACATGTTAGACCTGATGCCCAGCTCCTGGCTGGGGCTCCTCCCACAATTGTACCTTATGTAGATAACTCAACCCAAGGGGAAAGAGTGATTGTCAGAAAGCTCACCTGGTGACGTAACTAGATCTGTTCCATGGTCCCTCCTTTTGATTGTCTAGGTCTGGGCTGCCATTTGCAGGCCTCCAGTGACATGTGGTTGACTGGTTTATTGGTAAGCAGAGATCCCTCGAAGCCAGTGAGGCTCGTGTAAACCAGCCGGTGGAAGTGATAGGGAGGGAGCAAGGAGGAAGAGAGAGAATAGAAAGGGAAAAGGAGGACCATTTTGCAAAGACATTTCTTTACCATTTTATGTACCTGCCATGTCATGACAAGAAAGAAAATGGTGGGGAAGTTGTTCTGCTAAGGCCGCTGCATCCTTGAGGGTCTATGAAATGGGGCAGGGGAGCAGGGCTTGTGGGGGTGGGGAGGGAGCTAGTGAGGGTGGAGGGCTGGTGGGAGAAGAGCTAAGGCTGGGAAACGTCACGCTGAGTGGGCCAGGGTAGCAGGGGGAAACGAGGCCAGGCAGGGTCACGACTTCACCCATGGCATTTTATGTTATTTTTTATTTTTGAGGAAGATTAGCCCTGACCTAACATCTGCTGCCAATCCTCCTCTTTTTGCTGAGGAAGACTGGCCCTGAGCTAAGATCCGTGCCCATCTTCCTCTACTTTGTCTGTGAGACGCCTGCCACAGCATGGCTTGCCAAGCGGTGCCATGTCCTTACCTGGGATCCGAACCGGTGAACCCTCAGCCTCCGAAGCAGAACGTGCGAACTTAACCCCTGTGCCACCGGGCTATCGGCCACCCATGAGATTTTCACCTTGCTGACCAGTTCCTTGCAAGAATCCTAAAGAAAGCTTAGACAGTGAGGAGAGGCCGAATCACGAGTGAAGCTTCCAGTTTCTTTAAGCCAGACAAGCCTCCTCACACATGTGGTCCACAGAAAGCGAGGCCAACTCTGGCCAAGACATGTCAACCACTATAGAAATCTGAAACGATAGCAGGTGTTTCTCAAAATAACTTTCCCATTATTGATTGAGGTAGATAGGCCTCTGTCATAACACCTTTAATTGCTCATCAAATGTTGACTAAAATTGAGTAGTTTTCTTTCAGGAGGAGTTAGCTTTCTTAAATCACTAGCAAATGAGAGGTTTGTAAAAAATTTGCCACAGAACTGTGTGTGTGTACACAGTGGTTAATGGTCAGTAACTAGATAATTTTCTCTATTGCCTGGAGATTCTATTTAATGTTTAATTTAAAAAAGTTGTACCACTTAGACGAGGTATCCAAAGGAGTCAGATTTGTAGAGACAGACAGTAGCATGGTGCTCCCAAGGGCCGGGGGGGGGGGGGAGTGGGAATGGTGATTTGTTTAGTGGGTACAGAGTTTCAGTTTTGCAAGATGAGAAAGTTCTGGAAATCTGTTGCACAACAATGTGAATATATTTAACATTACTTTATGTTGTGTTTTTTACCACAATTCAAAAAAATTGCAGAGGACATCCATGTATAGAGTGAACACAGTGTTGACTTTGCAGTTTTAACTTCCCTGGCTGATTTAAATTAAAATGTTCATCCTGTGGGAAGAAGCAGAGATTGGAAAGGAAGAGACTTCTTTTTCATTGAATTTTGGAGAACTCCCCAGGCTGAAGTGGCGGCTAGGTGAATGTGTGGTCCATCTATGGAGGAATGGATAGAACACATGAGCACACATGTAGAAAATTTGAATACACTTTACATTCCACTAAAGGTCATTGCATGGTTTCTTGTGCAAAAGAAAATCATATCAATGCTTATTAATTTTTCAGCCATTATAAAAGATCACTAACTGGGGAAGACATTCCTGGGTATATATCCCAAAGAAATGAAAGCAGGGTCCTGAAGAGAGAGTGTTACAGAGCCCTAAGGGACCCATGACCCGCAGGTACATCCTTTTGCCTGGAGCCGCCCATGCCAATAGGATGAGACTGGGTTTGGAACAGCAGAGCAGAAACGTTATTCACTGATCAATGAATGGAGGAGGCAGAGCTCACGCTCTAACACACCTTTCTCCCTGAAGGGAAGGTGAGCAGGGTTATTCTGGGATGTGAAGGGGGAGGGGTCTCCACATCATGGTTCAGGGCAGGGGCATTTGGGGCATGTCCAGATCTTCCCTTCTTGCACATGGCACCTTTTGTGTGTGTTTCCTTTTGCGCACAGAACCCCATCGCCAATCTTGGACTTTTCTGGTTTGGACTGGTTCTATGATTTGGGCATTTGGCAATGCTCTGCCTTGGTTCCTATAAACAAGCACAACTTAAAAACAAAGTGTTAGACCTGGAAAATGTTTTATGGACTTCCCTGAGCAACAAAATTTGTACACTCATGTTCATTGCAGCATTATTCATAAAGACCAAAAGGTGGAAGTAACCTAAATGTCCATTGATGGATGAATGGATAAGCAAAATGTTGTCTATACATACAGTGGAATATTATTCAGCCCTAAACAGGAAGGATATTCTAACAAATGCTACAACATGGAAGAACATTGAAGACATTATGCTAAGTGAAATAAGTCAGTCACAAAAGGACAAATATTGTATGAATCCACTTACATGAGGTCCCTAGAGACAGAAAGTGGAATGGTGGTTGCCAGGGATTTGCACGGGTGGATGGGTTGGAGTGATCAGGAAGGTAGTCTGTAGTGGGGACAGAGTTTCAGTCTGGGAAGATGCAAAGAGCCCTGGAGGTGGATGGTGGGGTGTCTGCCCAACAGCGTGAATGTACTTCATGTCGCAGAACTGCACACTGGAAAATGGTTAAGGTTGTAAATTTTATGTTCTGTTTGTTTTACCACAGTTAAAAAAAATGATAGAAAATGCTGTTAAAAAAAGATCCCTAGTTAAGGAAGAAACTCATCCACTTTGCCTTTTGGGTCGTGGATTTCAGGTGGCCCTGGCCCGTGTGGAACTGGGCGCACAGGAGTGGGCCGTCCGCGTGACACCCTCTCCCCAGCCCTCCACGTACCAGCTGGACAGGGGCTCACATGGTTGAAACGTCTAAGTCTTGTCTCACTCTTGCTCTTCTTTCTGACACCGAGTCCTCGTGTCTAAGGAGCTGGAAGGTGATTGAAATAAACAAGACCTCCCTCTTGCCCGACTTGGTATTCTTTTCACGTTCTCAAGCATTTGCAGTTTTCTACCCTGCACATGTGAGGAAGATTTTCTGATATCAAGGATATTTTGTCTTTTTCTCATTAAAGAAAGCCTTTGATTCAGCCAGAATCCTCTCTGAGTGAGGTAATTTCTCCAAATGTTTCACTTGTAAGAATTAGTGATTCTTAAGCGAGACCATGGTCATATTGACCCAAGATGTCTGTTTGGAACTGCCCTCTGAGTCTTGCCAGGGTGAGCCCGACACCTGGACGTCAGCCTGCTCCCGTCCGAGGGAACGTCGCCCACACCACCAGCCCACGTTGACGATGATCGTGTGATGGGAAGGCTGTTCAGTGGCAACACTGACTTGCTCCCACAACCGCAGGATCCTGTGTTGCTTTGTATGCAAAATTCCTGCCCCGAAAAGAGCAGTTTGGGCAGTTAAGACTCCGGGCAAAGCCATGATGATTGGAAAGATGATTTACTCCATATTTCAAGAAAAACCGTGTTTCCCTGATCAGCATTAACCTACAGGTATTTAGTTGAATTAGAGGAAGGAAATGACGAAATTAATCCAAGTCAAAAGGAAGTGAATAATGGGTTCCTTAATCCAGAGCAGAGGCAGAGTGGGCATTATGGAAACAAAGCACGATGTGAGGGCCTCGCAGCCCTGGTCCTCTGCCTGGAGTTTCGGCCTCAACTGCTTTGTTAACTCTAAACGAATAGGTAACCTAAAGTAGAAACATTTCTGAGCGTTAGGAGCTCTGTCTGTCTCTACATCAGGTTGTTTCGATTGCCCCTGATCTTTGGCGTTTATTCGGTCCTCGTGCATGGGCATCTCTTGGATGTTTGGAAGGCCCACAGTGGTGCAGGCCTTTCCTTCCTCCTGCTGAAAGAGCGCATCGGCGCACCCTAAAGAGGAAAGGTCTGTAATGAGCATCATCGTCCCATATCACAGAGAACAAACCAAAACTTAAAGAAATAATATGCTCAAAGTCACTAGCTGAGAAAGAGGTGCCTGGGATTGACCCCAAGGAGAGGAGTTTGACAGCCCAGGCCTCGCCCCGTCCATGCCCTAAGTGCCAGGGCGCTGCACTCCATTTCTTCCAGCCTCACTCAAGAGGGGCCTTGAGCAGTTGGTCCCCAGGATAGGGAGGTCTTGAGCCCCGGTGCTGCATTCAGAGAGCCGTGCACACAGTGAGTGGTGTCTCCTTCGAAGCCGAGAGAGGAGTGCAGAGAGCCTCGGGGCTCGGAGAGCTGGTCTGCATGTATGCTGGAACAAGGTCCTAGGGGGCTTTCTTAGGCTACTCTGCCTGGGGTACTGACAGACTTCCTCTGGCAACACTCTTCCCCTTGTTGACATACACTGTCTCTCCCTAGGATGAAAGCTGCTTCTGGGACGTGGAGTTAGGATGGCCTCAGGCATCTTCCACCGCTAGAATCTAGAGCCCCAACTAAATTGCCCCCTGACACCCCATGTTTCCTTGTGGGTTTGAAAGGTTTTCTCTTTCAACTCCTCAGTGTGAATGGATAAGAGAACTCTCCTCCCTTCCCTTAGGAGTAAGGGAACTACATAATTGTCCTCACCAGTCCGAACCCTCCCAGAAGGGTAATGTTCTGATGCGTCCCTTACTAGTGCAGGACGTCTCTCCTCAGCCCATTCAGCACTTAGCAAGTGCCCCGGCACCTAAGCTGGAATGAAAACAGTAGTGCCCTGATCCTGAGGTTGGCAACACGGCTTGAACACTTGATTGAAGCAAATCCTTGCTAAAGTGTTTCTGCTTCATGCTAGGCTTTCAAAATTCCTCCTTTAAACTTTTGTTTTCTCCTCATCTTCTACTTTTAGTCTCACTAACCATGTGCTTGCAGTCCATTTTCCTAACCACTCTGAGGGCATCGTTCGCAGTGATGTCTATCTTTTCAGATGTATATTCGGAAATACATGATTGCTATTTAAAAAAGCGTTAAATAACAATCTTCAAGGGCGCTATGTGATGTATCACGAGATTCCTTAGTTATTGTCCAGGTTTTGAGTTAATGACGTCCAGCATTATTTTCTCCTATCTCTTTCTGTTCCCTGGGAGTTATTAGCTATCCATTCACCTCTGGATACTGAAATTTAACAGATGCATTTTCTTCGCAAATTGCCCATTTGATCCTGACTCGAACGTCATCAACCTTACAATTGACTCGGATCGTGCCTTCCTCACTGGAGAGTCTGGGACTTGTCTCCGTCTACCCAGGGCTCTTTTCTTCTCACCGAACAGTTTTTTCCGAGAGTCTGTTCATCACCAGTGCAGACGCTTGGCTGAAACTTATCTTAATTTCTTCCCTTCTGTTTTTGAAGTTCTTATCCATTTTCTAATCGCTTCCTGACTCCAACTGCAATCTCCCTTTTATGGTTGTCTTCAAATGTAGTTCTCTAAACTTCACATGGTTTAGATAGAACTCAGCCCAAAAAGGCTGTGACTTGGACGTGAGATGCTAGGATACCCAACACCTCCCATTGGCTTACAGTTGACTTGAACTTTGAGTTCCAAATCCTCTTGGACATACATGTGGGACACTTCTGAGCTCATAACTAGTTGCTTCTCTGCCCACTCCCTCTTCCCTTCTGTTTGACATGCTTGCCACTGAGACCTAAGGGAGCCTTCATGACCATGAGCATGCGTCATCTATGAGAGGGAGGGCGGGTGGATTGGGTGAGGAGGAGCGGGAGGAGAATTAAAGAAGGAAGGTGGTTCGTTCATGCCCATGGATTGCCTTCACAGATTAGAGCTAGTTCTCATTCACAGAAGGCACCTGTGTAGGATACAGGCCTACCTCACCTTATTGTGCCTCACTTAATGGCACTTCACAGATACTGGATTTTTTTACGAGACGCTCCACCAGTAAAAAGATTATGACTTGCTGAAGGCTCAATGATGGTTAGCATCTTTTAGTGATAAAGTATTTTTTTTTTTTAAAGATTTTATTTTTTCCTCTTTCTCCCCAAAGCCCCCCGGTACATAGTTGTATATTCTTCGTTGTGGGTCCTTCCAGTTGTGGCATGTGGGACGCTGCCTCAGCGTGGCTTGATGAGCAGTGCCATGTCCACGCCCAGGATTCGAACCAACGAAACACTGGGCCGCCTGCAGCGGAGCGCGTGAACTTAACCACTCGGCCACGGGGCCAGCCCTGAGTGATAAAGTATTTTTTAATTAAGATATGTACATTGTCTTCTTTAGACATAATGCTACTCCACACTTGGTAGACTACAGTATGGTGTAAACATAATTTTTATGTGCACTGGGAAACCAAAACCTTCATGTGACTCGCTTTATTGTGATAGTTGCTTTATTGCGATTTTCACTTTTTCGCAGTGGTCTGGAACCAAACCTGCAATATCTCCGAGGTATGCCTGTATTGCTCTGTTCTTCCATACCCCCAGGGGGCTTCTGACACATGCCTGAAACTGTTTTAATAAGGCTAAAGCTTTTCATTCCACTGGCTGCAAACACTGGGGAGAAGTGCATATTGACTACAGCCATGCTAAGGTGTGAACACACCTGTGCAAATCCTATAGGGTATGATAGGGCCAGAAGGGAGGGAGAGAGAATCTTAGGGTTAGGTCATGGAGGGGAAAAGAAGATATGGGGCGAGCAGGTCTAGGGTGTTGCTGATTCCGTATCTGTCTCACAGTTCTGTACCATTAGGGCACACGCGGACACCAGTCATACCATGAAATTCTGGGGGAGTTTGCCTACATTAGGAAGGGGCAGGGTCATGACAATTCCTAGCACAGGTGCTGCAATGGTCTGAATGTTTGTGGTACCCAAAATTTATATGTCGAAACCCTCAAGCCCAATGTGATGCTAGGAGGTGGAGTCTAGGAGGTGAATAGGTCGTGAGGGTGGAGCTCATGAATGGGATAGGTGTCCTCATGAAAGGAACCCCAAAGAGCTCTCTCACCCTTTTCCTACCGTATGAGGAGACAACGAGAAGTCTGTACCTGGAAGAAGGGCCCCAGTAGAGCCCGACCATGCTGGAGCCCGGTCTTGGACTTCCAGCCTCCAGAACTGTGAGAAATAAATTTCTGTTGTTTAAGCCCCCAGTCTGTGGGACTTTGTTACGGCAGCCCAGACTGCCTGAGGCAGGTGCTGTGATTTATCAGGAGTCCTCAAGCTCAGGGAATGTTCTAAGTGGCTTTCACTGAGTTGAAGAGGGAGAAGAAAAATGACTGGCTTTGGTTTATGTTACTGATAAGTAGAAAGGAGCTGCATCTTCAGCACTTTAAAGGTAATGTTTCAAGAAACGTTGCAAGTGATGTCATAAATATGAACGGGTCATATTCTTCACAATGAGGTGAGGGCCTGCTTTACGTTCCTTCAATCTGCCCAACAATGTGTGAAATTCCTTTTCTGTTCAGTGTTAGTGCGTGAAAGAAACGTTCACTCTTGGAACCAGACTGTCCTGAGCGGGAGCCCAGGCTTGGAGCCAACGCCCTGGGTCTTACTCCAGGCTCTGCCACTTCCCAGTTGGGTGGCCTTGTGCAATTTACTAAGTCTCTCTCTGCCTTTAACAGGATCAGCTGTACAGTTTGCCAGGCTCAGTACAAATGAAAATGCAAGCCCTTTTCCAAAAATTATTAGGCAAGCATTCGACCAAGCCTGGGGCCCATGTGACTGTGCAGGTTGCACACCCATGGAGCTGGGCCTGGTCCTCATTCCTCACGTGTAGGTGAGGATATCGATAATAACACCCTCTCAGGTTGTTGCACAGATTCAACGCGCTATTACTAACAGAGAGTTTAGAGTGGGTATTAGCATTACTCAGGGATACGATGTGCAGGTTAAAAGAAAGAGCCCTTTATTAGGGCCAGTCAGCCCGGATTTGTGGGGTCTCAAGCAAGTCTCTTCCAGCCTTTAATGTCCCACTGTGACGTGGAGATTACAATGCTTGCCCCACATCTCTCACAGAGCTGTTGTGGGGGACAAGGCAGTATGGACAGGATGACCATCTCATGCCTGTAGGCTGGGTTCTCTGGTTTTAGCACTGGAAACCCATGTCCCAGGGACTATCTCTGCCCTGAGCAAACTGGATGCCTGGTCACTGCATTACTGAGCTTTGGTCAGGCTTTTTACTAGGCAGCCCTGCACTTCATTTCGTTTCATTTCCCTCTCCCCAGCTTCGTGTATGAGATAGAGAGGCTCGCCTCCATTCTGCAAGTGTGAAGGCTGAGTTCTGAGAGGTAATTGGTGGCAGCTCTGGGGTTAGAATCGAGGCCAGATTGTTTTAATTTCCAAACAAATGCTTATGCTTTCTTCTGCACCAGTGGTCCTTGAATGCCAACATGTGTTGAAATCACCTGGAGAACCCACCCTGGAGGTTCCAGCTCAGTTGGTCTGTGGTGGGGCCCAGGAATGTGCATCTCTAACAAGTTCCCAGGGGTACTTGTGCTGCTGGTCTGGGGACCACACTTTGAGAACCACTGCTCTGGACCAATGTTCTCAGTCTGGCATCACAGGAGAGTCACCTGGAGACCTTGGGAAACACTGATGCCAGGGTCTCCCCCGACCAGAGATTCTGATGTTACTGGTCTGGGGTTTGCTGTGGGCATCAGGGTTTTTAAAAACTCCCCAGGTAAGTCCAATATGCAGGGCGGGTTGATGTCTATTACTCTGTATCTTGCTGTCTCCCAATGTATGAAGATGAAATGAGGCAATGGCTATCAAATGGCTTTGGAAACAAATGTAGGCGTTCTCTTTCCTATCTGGAAAGAAACACCAACTCCAGAATACCATTGGCTTAGAACCCAAATCTGATAGTCAAAGGCATGCCTGAACCCTTACACAAGACAAGACAAAATCAAGACCAAAGAAAACGAGTAACAGATGTCTGGGAGATGTTGGGGCCTTAGAAGTGTTTTTCATCTCTGACTTTGAAAAAAATATTAGCTGGGATCAGATAAGAGGCCACTCCCAAGGCCGGATGGTGACCTTGTCATAAGGTGCCTGGCATCAACAGAAGGAGGTGCGGGGGCCTGCAGACCTCCCATAGGCAGGCATCCTCCAGCTGGAAGTTCTCAGTTTACTTTTGTTCTCTCCAGGAAGAAAATACAAGCCGCGTGTCAGCCCCCGTGATGGTGTTGCTGGGAAGCAGACCGCGGGGAAGGTGTTTAACGAGTGCTGGTCCTGCTAAGGTAGGGACGCCTGAGACTGGGGATCGAGTTGCCAGATTTAGAAACAAACAAACAAACCCCGAAAACAAAAAACAAACAGAACTCCCCAAAACCAGATGCCCAGGTACATTTGAATTTCAGATAAATGATGAAAAAATTTTTAGGGTGTTCAATGAAACATTTGAGATGTACTTACACGAAAAACGTATTCATTGTTTCTGAATTCCAGTTTGTGCGGGCATCTTGTCTTTGGTCCGGTAGCCTATCTGGGGAGAGCTTTATATTTGTCAGGGCGTCCCTGTGCTCCAAGGCACATTTCTCGCGTCACCTGTCTGAATAAGCAGAGAAAGCGTTGACTTCTCTGTTTTACTCACAAAGAACCGTTTGGGGAGCTCAGCTGCCCAGCCCGGGCGGTTGGCAGTGTGGGAGAGGCCGGGACTAGAACCCGGCTCCCTCACTTTGTGGTTTTGTGTTTTCTCCTCTTCATTACGCTGAACTTCACGAGGAAAAACCATCACAGAAGCTGAGCCCTTGGCTGAATGGAGCGCAGTTGTGTGACAGCCTCACATCCATTCCGGGATCACTGACCTCCTAAAGAGGATACAAACTGTTGGAATCAGCTTCATCGTGCTGCTGGGGGGCATGTCGGGGAGCAGCGCAGCATCCCCCCTTGGAAGCCCTTCCCAGCCCCTCCAGGGCCTCTGCTGTCGGCCACTTGGGGGCAGCAGATGCCCACCCGGGGCCTCTGGGCGGAGGGAGGTGGGGGCCTGCAGGCCCCAGGACGGCTCCAGGGAGCAGGGCAGGCCGCGTGGTCAGGAGGGCCTGGCCTGAGCGCCGTGAGGCTTGGCCTCTGGGTGGCCCAGTGAGTCAGTTGTGAGCCAGGAGTTTAGGGAAAGGATGCAGAACCCCAGGTCAACAAGGGGCGTCTCCAGAGCAGAGCCATGGGTGATGCTATCCCCCCTTGGAACACTGGGTGTCAAGTTGACACTCGGGAGCGGTGGAGCGGCCTGGTGGCCCACGTGGGGAAACCTGAGTGGCTCTCGGCGGTCAGTGTGACGGATATGGGTGGTGGGGTTGGTGAGGAAGGAGAGGCCCTGGGCTCAGGGCATGCTTGGGAGGGGTTAGGAAGGCCAAGAGTTATTTTTAAAGCTCAAGGAAAGGAGAAGTGAGCTTGGTCCCTTCCCTCTTCGTTCGGCTCCTGTTCTGCACTGGCTCTTCTGCCACACACAGGGCCACTCTCAGACTGAGGCTGTGTCCTTCCAAGGGCCTGAGACCAAATCCTAGGTTAGCCTGGGTAAGAGAAGCGCTCCCTGCATGCTCATTAACCCACTGCAGTCCATCTGTCAGTGCACGTGGTGGGACCCCGGACTCCAGAGCCGGCTGCCTTTTATGGGCCTGCTGATACGTTTAGCTCTGGGAAGCCCGGGGAGGCTCACGGCTGGTGTTGACTCAGCCTTGCCAACTAGTTGAGAGAAGAAAACGGTGTGGGTGACCAGGCAGGTGTACACGTGAGGGGATGCACCTACAGTATGTGTTTCTAGGTGGCAAGAAACTCCAGTAGGATTTTGACTCTCATGCTATCCAGCACATACATTCTTTTCCATCCTGTCCCCTACAACGATGACTTCGATGGCCAGATAGTGAAGAACCTCCTCCGTGTGCTAATTCTCTTTGCTCTTAGTCGTCCCCAGTCTCTCCCTGCCTGCGTCCCTCTGCGACTAGGCTCGATTCTCAGACGCTTCTCAGATGCCTCAGACTCACCACGGCCCGACCGTCCTCAGTCAGACCGTGGAGGGGGGCATCTCACCCCTCCTTCTCTCTCCTGCGGGTCCAAGACTCACACCCCCTCAGACGGAAAAGGCTGGTGGGAGCAGAGGCTTAGGCTGCGAGGCAGGGTGAGGACTGCCCCCAGATCCACAGGGCCTATAATAGAACCCAGAACCCACATTTGGATGGGGAGCTGTGATTTACCGTTTCCCTCCCCTGCCTCACTGAGTCCCAGAACCATAGCAACAGGCTGTGTGGTCCTAACACATTCCTCCACGAGGAGCCGGATAGAAAAGGGCTCTGAGGTGGACAGAGAGAACCGTGTTGGCCACCTTGTTTTCACGACTGATTTGGGATGTCTATCCTGGCCGCTGGTGCCAAGAGGTGGGTGAATCAGCAGGTCTAATTAGCAGATGTAAAGAAGTGTCTTATGTATTAACAATTAAAAAAAAAAACACTTAAAAAGTAATTAAAAATTATCCCTGTGAGTATAGCTATGTTCTATCCACACACACGGACAGTTTCTTTAAAAGAATAGTTTTCTTTGCTATGTGTCAGTCAGTCAAATCCTAAACTTTTATAACTGAAGGAAGTAATGCACTTCGTGGACAAATTAGAAAATAAATATAAGCAAAGAAAGACTAAAAGGGAAGCCGTGTACAGAACAGTCCCCTTGTCCTGCCACAGTCACTGTTGCTGGTTTGCAGCACTCCTTCCAGGCACTCCTCTGTGCACGCACAAACACACACCCTCGACTCCATTTATCTTATTTTTACAAAACTGAAACCCTTCTGCACACACTGTTTCATACCCCGTTCTTCTCCTTTAGTGACACGTGATGAGCCTTTTTGCGTGTCATGAAATATTCCTCTAAGTGCACTTTTTAATGGTTGTAGGCTATTCCACCGTAATCATGTGGATTTACTTAACACCCCTATTGTCAGGCATTTAATTTCTTGAATGTCTAGAACAGAAACTAAGTAGCCCAGAGCAGGAAGGTGCCAGATCTTTTATTCTGAGGAAATTACTGACCCAGATTTCCCTGGGACTGTGCAATGGGTCCTCTCCGCGGAACGGGGCCTGTGGAGAAAGAGGCTGCAGGCAGAGTGGCTGCTGCCCGGAGGATTCTGTAGCTACCTGCTCCCTTGGGAGCCGGGGGCGTGACCTTCTCTCAGCGTCCATGGTGTTTAGCTTCATGGAGCGTGTTGGCCTGAGTGTGACCTACAAGCTTAAGGTATTAATTCATGCTTCCCCCACTCAGATTAATATCTGATGTGAAATTAGTAGGGGAAAAAAGATGTGCTACTTAATCACTGAGCCCTGCACGGCGGAGGATGTAGAAGTCAGAGGAGGAGATAAAGTTACATCCCTCGGGCATTAGCCGCTCGGGGTTTGGAGCACAGGCCTTTGATAATCAGCGTCAGTATCTCTTTCATGTCACTGAACACAAAATGAGGCTGCATCAAAGAGACTGTTTCAGAAAAGAAATTGTGGAACAGGCTTGGCTGGGTCGACTGATGCTGGAAGGGGCGGGAGTTGGGGGGGAGTCCCCTCTCTGGGGCGAGGCAGGGGAGCGCGTTCATAGGCCTGTGCTGCTTCTGCAGCTCTGGGGGCTGTCCTGGTGCCCCGCACATCTCCCCGTCTGCTCCCTTCATGGGCTCAGCGACCATTAGCGTTGTCAGGAGGAAGCATGAGTCACTTGGTGGCCAAGAGTTTGTTAGGCAGAGTTTTTGATCTGTCGCAGAACTCAGTTACCCAGGCTTGCTGATTTTTTTCCACTCCCTAATCATGACTTTTTCTTAATGTTAATCTACTAGCAGATACTCGTCCTTTTTCAGAGACACTTGGGCATCCAACAAAAATAAGAGAAAGAACAGCTCTTTGTTTGCCTGCCTCCAGGATCCGGCTCAGTGAGAGCCCCAGAAACTGAAGGGCTTTATAATGATTCAGTTTTCTTGGCTGGAGCCTCCCAGGGCCCAGCGACCTGCAGAGCAGCCATCAGTGCACGTGTGACGTGGCTGTCTCCTTGGATCATAAGGGGACCTCGAGGCCCACCCCACAGTCTCCTGATCTCTCAGCGTTGCTGGCGTTGTCTCATCTTTCATGAGTTTTTCTTTTCTTTTAATGTTTAAATTTCAACATAATATAAAGTGAGGAAAAGTCTACTAAGAATTCCTGTGTGAGCATGAACACAGATGGTGTGTTTCAGACACTAGAAACCCAGGAGGAAGAAACAAGAATCACTTTCAATTACTTCTGTCGAATGGGGTTAAACCCGCCACAGGGTCCTATTTAGAACTCTGACCATGGTTTAGAAATGGGCAAAAACTTGGTACAAAATGTCCATGGATGCTAACTGAGAGGGTCAAAACCATTCTGGGGAAGTTTTACGCAAGTTGCTTCTTCTACCTTCCCTCCTGCAAAGGCTTTCGCTTGTCCTCGTTCTCCTCTGGTGGCTCTTGCTGGTCTCATTCGTCTTCTTACCTGTAATGGGACCCTGTGGTGGGAAGGATGGGCGCAGCCCTGCCAGGGCGGGTGTGAGAGGCTGGGACGGGAGTGGCTGTATGGAACAGTGCTGCTGGCCCAGTCGGGGTGGTAAGAGACCAGTCACCCCATGGAGGAAGGTGGTCAGTGTAGACGTGTGCTTGTATTTGGATGGAAGGGCTGGACTTGTTTTTGGAGGTGTGGAGTTGGAGAGGAAAAGAGGGATAGTGTGGGAAGTATGTTGGGGGTGCTGAGAATTTTGTCTGTTTTGATCCAGTCCTTAGAGTCATGGGTAACAAATATCTAAATTAGACACCTGTCAAACACAACCTGGGCCTCAGCAATGGAGGGTGACCTGCTTGACTGAGTAAGTAGCCTCAGCATAACTTCTGCAAGCAGTCTCGAAGTTGCCAGCACAAGCTGCCTGACACTGGACAGGTTTTGCTCTCCTCTGCAGACGCCAGCTCTTCCTAGCTGCCACGCGGCTGCTTCCCACTGAGCCGGCACCTCCTTCTCACACTGATCGTCAGGCCCCTTGCTGGGCAGTGGTCCTTGGAATCCAGGCCGGCCCTGCTTTGTCTCCCGTGTGTTCTCGAGCCTCCTCGGGGCCAGTCGTGTTGTGGAATGAACGCAGGCAGGCCCCAGGGGGCTGTTCATGGTCTCCTCTCCCTCTGTCTCTCCTGGGGTCCTCCCCAGATTCTTCTTCCTCCTTCCAACCTTTGCACACAGGTCTTTCTCAAGGACCTGTCCTTGCCCTTAATATTTAAAAAATTCTTTTTCTCATGTCAGTCCCGCAATTTTGACAATTTCATTTATGCACGTTCATTCTGTAGGTACCTTGGGGAGAAACCATGTTTTCTGTCACCTTTGTACCCCAGTGGCACTTAGCATAGTGACTGGTACAAATCTGGGGTCAATAACATTTGTTAAATACATAAATAAGTGATAGGTAAAGATTACATCAAAATGAAGTTCACCAACCGTGTGAGCTTTATCTTGGCTGGGGCTTTTGCTCGAAAGTGCTGTGAGCAGGGAGAGCTTTGCCCAGGTGAAGCACAGGCCACCCTAGTCTGCTGCAGGCTGACAGTCACTCCCTGGATGACCGTACCCAGGCCTGACAGAGCAGGCAGTGCAAGTGTCAGTTGAGTTCGTGCACTTTCATGATAATTACAACTCTTTCCTTGGGAGAAGGAAATAAAGCAGGAGGGCCCATGTAGGCTGTTGATGGTCGAGGCCTTGCCGTTTGACTTCTCCTTACCAGCGACATCAGAAGGGTAGGTCAGTTCTGAGCGTCACTGTATTAATCAACACGTGCCCATCAAACACATGCGGCCTGTGCCTCGGATGGTGCAGGCAATGACTTGATGGCAGTAACAGGAAGAAGAAAGACTTGAAAAGACCAAAAATGTGTGAACAGAAGCTCCACGATTAAGTCAAGGATGAAAATTTGTTTTCAAATCGTTTGGTTGTTAGGGCCCCTGAAAAACCACCTCCTCTGTCCTGGGCATGACCATCCTGGGTTGAGTTCAACAAATGATTATTGAGCGCAGGACGTTTGTGTGTAGGCAGCATGTAAACACAGGTCACTGAAGCCAGGGCGTGCGTGAGTCCCATGCTAGGAACTGGTGCTTGGCTAGAAAGGGAACCAAGACAAATCCTCTTGTCCCAAGAAGCTCACAGCCCAGGAGGGGAGGCCAACGTGGTAACACACAATTTACTAAACAAAGAGCGAGGTGCTGGCTCCTTATGCGCAGGGACTTGGAAGCAAGGACGAGGGACCCTGAGCTCTGCCTTGGTGGTCAGGGAAGGCTCCCGGGGGAGGAAGGACCTAGGGGGTTACTAGGGTGGTGTTTCTCTGTCTCAGCACATCCTCACTTATTTCCTGTGTTGAGCTTCTTGAAAGATGATAAGAGGGCTTTGGTGGTCTGTGCTAGAGCTGCCGTGGCAGGTTGAGACCTAGAATAGTGAGCCAACGTTTGTCTGGGGTCTCTAATGTAGCGGATCCCTTGGGACAAGCTTCCCACCTCCCACCGACCCTGCTTCAGTTGATCTTCCTGAAACAAGTGCTACTTGGTGTGGTTTGCCACCAGCCAGCATCTGGGAAATCTGGGAGCCCCTTGCAGCCTGAGCTGTATCCATGCAAGGGTCTCCATGTTGCTCTTCCAGCCAGTGGGCAAGTGCTGCCCTGTGTGTTAACACTCTGAGATGCCCCAGCCTGGGCCGGATGTGCTGTGGTGGTAGACAGGGGATGTGCTTTCTCTTATGGGCTAGAAATGCAGTGAGCTGTGACTGATACGTGGAGTGAGCTGCGCTAATTTACTGAACACTCAGCTGGAATCAAATATTCCTTGTTTACTCAAGCATGAATGGAACTAATGTCGTTAAAAAGAAATCCAACCAAGCAGGAGAACAGAATCCCTAATCCTAAACTCCAGTGTATCACTTTGAAACCAAACCTATGTATTTTCAATTTATTGAGCTAGATGAAGGCATCAAAATATTTTAAATTCAGCTGCTCTCCATTTTGTTTGGCTTCCCGGCAGCCCAGAGGATAAGAAATCAGAGGGCAAGAGGTAAAGTAGAAGAATGTCCCTACAATGCTGGTGACGAGACCCAGGCCGACTTCTGCTCAGTCTGCCAGAGATCCCATGTGTCATGTGTCCCCGCGTTTCTGGGAGTGCTGGCAGTGGAGAGCACCCGTGCTCCGTGAGCAGCTTTGCCCTGGCCTCCTGATGGGAGGTATAGGTTATCCTTCCTCTTTTTTCCTCACATTTTGGCTCTCATTTCAGTTTCCTCATCTATAAAATGGAGATAATAACGTGTAGCCTGCATACTTCACAGAGCTCTGGTGATAGTCAATTGGGATCATGTTATTATTTGCGTTCCCATATCTTCCCCCAGAAGAGACAAACACTCCAGTAAGAAGAAAGATGACATCTGGTTTCCTGAAAAGTTTAATATGACAGATACTTGTAAGTTTCAGGTCAAGAACACCTGGTAATTGAATACAGGCCACCGACCGTTCATTTCAGAACTATTTAATGTGCCCCAACGATGTGCGAGGACTGTGTGTACCAGATGCTGGCCGTAGAGCTGTGAACAAGGCAGACACAGTCCTTGTCCCCCGGAAGCTCTGCGGACGAGTGTGTAAGTAACTGCAAGAGGCAGTGTGAAGATGCTGTCAAAGGAGAGTGTCTGGTGCATGTGAGTGTGTGGAGTGAGTGATGGCAGGCCTGGGCAGTCTTCTCAGAAGAAGTGAAGCTTATGCTGGAATCCAAAGGAGATACAGCAGGTAGCCAGATGAAGGAAGAGGGAGAGGACAGTACTGGGGAGCCCAGTAAAAATGTCTGCAGGTTTTGCCAACATGATGCCAACCATTTAGCTGTTTGGTGACTCTGAGTTTTTATCTGACGTTTTCTTCCTTTTAACGCTGACACTTAACTGGGGGAGCAACCCCAACGATGAACATATAGACATCCTAGCTCGAGGCAGATTTTAGCTGGTCAGATTACCACCCTAAGTGTTGACATTCCCAGAGTGAAATGGATGTCTGTCTACACCTGGGATGGGACTCCGAGTCATGCAGGAGGAATGCTGACTCCACATTGAAGGCTCATGCATGTGCTGTTCACTTGCAGAGAAATAGAAAGATCCTTGTCTCCAGGGGCCGGTCATAGCCATTGTTCTAGCTCCCGGGACAAGACCCTGAAGTTCTTGTTCCCAGCCCTATCAAATAAAGGAGATGTGTTTTTTTCAGCGAAAGAGGGTTTTTTTCTCAGCAAAAAAGGGGGTTAAATTGGGCAATCTGCAACTGACAGCCCAGTGGAGACTGCTGCTTCTCTACCCCAGCTGAATCCAGGGGGTTATCTGCTATTTCCTCACCTCCCTTACGGGTGGGCTGACTGTCACGTTTGCCTGGGAATTAGAAGTTTCCTGGGATGTGGAACTTTGTGCCCAAACTGGGAAAGTCCCCATCAAACCTTCTTACGGAGTTCTGGACAGGAGAATCATGTTTTCCAAACTGGGAAACACAAGGTGTGTGAGGAGTCCACTGTTCCTGATCCCGTCCAAGTTTTTATGAAAGAAGTGTCAATGCCTTTAGAGAGACAAATTTGTGGCTCTCTGGACCACCAGCTCCCTGCCCCTTGGGTGTGGTCTGAGAGGGCAAAATGGAGATATGCCCAAAATAAACAAAGTGACTTTGAAATGAATCCAAATGAAACACTCCCGGAGAAGCACGAATGACACACAATATGGCTCATCTCTTTACGAATTAAGAGGATGGGTCTCGGCACACCTTGGGTGTGTGGCCTTGGGTGAGCTGCCTCACGCCTTCAAGTCTCCTCATCTGCAAAATGGACACGATGACACTTGACCTCACTGGGCCCTTGGGAAGATCAAAGGACAAAGCTTGCAAAACGCAGTGCAAGTAGTTCCTCAATAATGACAATTCTTGTTATTGTTGTTGTGTTTATACTACATTTAGCTTAGAAAGCTGCAAGTTGGCTAAATAACTAAATATGTAAAATGGTCTAACCTCTATTTTTAAAATAACCTCTATAGATCAATGGGTAGCAGTGCTAGTTTAGGATACAGGAACCCTTGGGGCTGCCTTCCTTTGGAGGTCCCATTTCACATCATGCATATATATGGAAAGATATCTATATTCTTCATTACATTTTTGAAAAATTTGGAAAGGTTTTAAAAAATTATAAAATTTTGTTTCATTTAAAAAGATTTATTCATTTTGTTTTTGTGATTTTGTTCACTATATTTGTATATATCTATAAAAATTGAGTTGATTTCCAATTGACTAATTGACTGCACACTGTACTTTATAGATGCACTATCCGATGTGATAGCTACTCATCCCATGTAGCTATTTAAATTTAAATTAATTAAACTTAAATAAAATAGATGGACATCAGTGAAAATTGTGGAGTCAGGACCTCTGAAAATTCTCTCCTCCGTAAGACCAATGGTAACACTGGCAAAAAATGGTCAGAATCAACTTTTTCAGAACTCTAGAGATGAACCAAAGCCTTGCAACAACCCAGGGAATGTTGGGTCAAGAAAAAAGCTGACTCTCCAGAAGAACAGTGAGCTTTCTGATGTTTTAACTTGCCCTATTCCTACAACTCCCCCTCTCCCCAGGCTCCATAGTAGTCTTGAAAACAAGTAGCCTATGATTATGGTGAAAACCAGTAGCCTGGCAACCACTGAAGGGGCAGAATAGGTTTGGAGCTCCTTCAAAGCCCCATTTCCAGAGAACTGTCATTATTTGACCCCTGGTTCCCTGGAAGATGCCATTCTCAAGGCTGCCTTTATCTGACCTGACTTGGAACTTGCCAACTGTGAATAGCCTTCACCCAGGCGTTTGTCAAAAACGATGAGAGGCAATTATTGAACATCTTGGCTATCGGAGGCACAATGAAAGGCTAACTAACAAGCTTAAAAGGTAAACCTGAAGAGTGAGATGTCCAAGGAGGGGTTTGGAAAGCTCCAACACATTCCTGGATCATACGGATACTGGCTCTGCAACAAAGACACACAAAATATGATTTTATGATTTCTATCTGCAAGAAGCTGTTGGCCAACTGATGAGTGAAATGCCAAGAGAGATCTGTAGGAAAATCAGAGGGGTTTTGGCCAGAAGATTTGTATATGACTTCCAACGTTAGTACCAAAGTCAGGGGCATTGGCAAATACCTTAACTTCTCTTAGTGCCAGTTTTCACATCTTAAAAACTGAGAATAGTAACAGTAACAGTCAGACTTGGGTTTGACTCTCAGCTTTGGCAGACTGTGACTTCCTGTAATAACTCACCCTCTCTGAACTCCCCCTGCCTTATCTATAAACGAGGGGTAGCAGTCCACATTCTATGGGGTGCTATGAGGATTAGACGAGATGATGTATATAAAGCATTTGGCCAATACCATGCACTCATTAAATACTAGTTTTCCTTTCTTTTTGAATTATTGCATTTTTTTAAAAACGTAGGTTTTTCCCCAATCTCACATTCTTTCTGCAGGATGTTCCTCCGCAGTCTAGTGTATACGTGTAGTGAAATTGAACCCACATGTTCTTCATTTGTGTCTACTGAAAACACCAAAATGTCATTCCAGAAGCTTTGTTTGATGTTCAAAAATCCTAAAGTGGCAGCACTGGGAGAGTGCCCTGCGTGCCCCTGAGATGTCCTGTCCAGTCAGATTTCAAAGCCTCGTCAGTAACTGCTTTTCACGTCCCGTCCACTTAGCCCACTCTTGAAGTCACCACTGGCCTATATGATAGCAAAGACTGTGAGTGCATTGTTTGCTACAGAATATGATCCCAAATATTTTCTCATTAATCACTGAAACAGCCTTGTGTGAGTATGTGAGTATGTTGTGTGGTCTGTGTGAATATTACGTGATTGTCAAACTTTGCAGATAGGTGAACTGAGTGATTAAAAAAAATCTGTCTAGAAACACAGAATTGAGAGGCAAAGGGGACTTTTAGGGGTTGTTTCATTCCTGTAGGCGTTCACTGTTTCGTTCAGCAGTGTTTTCTGAGGTCCTGTTGTGCCCCAGGCACATGCAGGGTGCTGGAAATCCAGTGTCCACCGCAGTGGATACAGTCCTTGCCTTCAGGGACATGGGTCAGTCTTTCATGCAAGCCTCTAAACTCACAGGTGAAGACATCGGCTTCGAGAAGGGAAATTACTTTGCCCCAGGCCACATGGCTGGTTAGTTACTGGCAGGTTCTCAGCCTTCTAACTCCCAACTTCACCAAACTCCCACCATAGCCACCAACTTAGAGGAGAGAAGTCCCCCTTCTCTGTGTAGAGTAGCCTTTTCTCTATGTCGGAGTGTGGGAAGAACAAACACCGTCTTCCTGGTAGCAGTTCCAAAGCTCTGGAGTTTTCTTCCTATTCCTCTGATGTGGTCGATGATGTCCACTTGATGGATTGTCGTGGGAGGGAAATCAGAACAGCTTCCATGGAGAGGGATCAGCAGGGAGCTAGTTCTGGATCGCAGGTGCTGGTCTTGGCAAGCTAGTGATGCTGCACCCCCCAAAAATGAGTGTTAGGAAAGCATCTCAGAGCTCAATCCCCCGGCCTCTCTCTGCTGGGGAAGACACCGCCCCTGTCTCTGAGTGCGGCCGCTCCTTCCCAGGGGAGGAAGGCCAGCCCCAGAAGAGTTCAGATTCCTCTAAGTCGTGCCGCACAAACTCAGGAAACAGAGGGAAATAACCCCAAAAACCCCACAGATGGGGGTCCGTCCCTAAAGCATCAGGACCCGTTCCGCCTCAATCAAGACATCCGGTCACTTTGTTTCAACAGGACAAAGAGTCTTTTCTTCCTAAGCCAGGATTTTGTGTCTTTAATCTTTTCCAGAAGAAAAGAGCTCTCATTACGTCTGCATCTTATCACGTAACTGTACATCATAAAAGATGCCGTTATCACCTCTTCCTTCTGATTAACTGGCCCTGAGTGATTCTGGCTGATGTTATGAGCCATGCTCTGAAAACAGTGACATAGTGTCATCAGCCACGCACAGAGGCCAGAGTCACAGGCACTGCTGAGCAAGCCGCAGGAATCTTTGCAGTCTCTTCATCAATGACGAGAACAGCTCTTTGTCCAAACCACGATGAAGAGAGCCTTTCTGTGCATACACGCTCTGGCACCTGCAACCAGAGCCCGCGAGCCTCCAGCAAACTCTTTTCCAATATGTGGCCTCACTTGTTGGCTTTGTTTCCGGAGTCAAAACAGCAGAAGTGAATGGAGATGCAGCACCTGGTGTCTTAAATGTGGCCAAGCAGCCAACAGGCGCTCTTTCTCGGTGGGTCAGGCACCCTGAGGAAGGTAGCCTGGCAATGAAGATGGGCTTTGCCTCCAAATTTGAAATGTGGAAATCAGAGAGAAGTTGGATATTAGAATAGCATGTCAAGGATTGGTGCGATAGCACTGATGGTGATGAGGATGTGACAGCAATGCCAATAACTTTCATTTTGTAAGTGCTACCACAGTGAAAGGACCTGGTACTTGGGGTGCATAGGTTAAGTCAATAGCACTCAACCCTGGCGCTCTAGTAGACTCCGGCGGCCCAGGCTCACCCCCCAGGGAGGCTGATTTAATTGTTCTATGCGAGGTCGGGCCTGGGCATTGGTACAGTTTCTGTTTAAACTCTCCAGGAGATTTTCATGTGCAGCCAGAGTTGAGAACCTCTCCTCTTGATGAAAATCACCCAATCTGGTGGGAAGAGGAAGGAATGTACAAGTCAGTGACTTTTACGTAAGCAAGGTGGAAAGAGAGGAAGACAGTATAGGAAAAGGAATGGGAAGAGCGGGCATGGGGCTGAGGGGTGGGAGGCAGCAGCCTTTTGGGGGGAGCAGGATGAGTCCTGCTGAGTCATCAGAGACTCCTGCTGAGTCTGGCAGGAGCGCCATATGGAAGGCGGGAAGAGCAAGCCTTGAGGCTAGGGCACAGGGGGGTGGGCTGTGAAGCCTCTGGAAACGGCTGCGGGAGTTGCAGCTCATCTGCAGAGTGATGGGGGCCACTTGGGTGACTTTGAGCAGGGTAGGTGACATCAGATATATACACATATATCTCAAAGCAGTCAAAGGGGTTTTCAGTTGCAACATGGAGAGTGGATCTGAGGGCAAGACTGGAGGGCTGAGGCCAGGGAGAAGCTGTGGCTCTGACTTGGATAAGGGCGATGGCGGCCTGAGCAGAGGGAATGGCCCTCGAGGGGCATTCAAATTCTGTAAGAAGGTGGAATTGACAGGATTTGGTGCTTGACTAGCTGTAGAAGGTGAGACAAGGAGTCAAGGATTCCCGGGAACCTTTCCCTGCTCTTCTCGGGCTACCTGGCCCATGCTTCCCCCTCCCAAGCCCAGTGGCTTCAGACTTGTCCTTTCCCTGGCCAGCTACCCTCCCCTGGCATCAATCTCCTGCTGCTCCCAACCATCAGTTTCCTGAGAAATGATTCCTTCTAGACCATCATGGCCGAGAGCATGCGTGTGGTTCTCCTCCAGGAACACGTGCATTTTAATGGGAGAGCTCCGTGGTTTTCCCGCTCATTCTGAGAGGGTCGCAGCATACCAGGAGGAGGGTCTGGAGCGCGCCCATCTTACCAGTGGGTGGGACTCTTCCTCTTCCCAAGCTTCAAGATGCCCCCGGCCCACATTTACTAGCCCAACTGTCCACCCCCACCCTCCATTCCTCTAGACACCAGCCAAGGGGGGACTTTGGCTGAAGTCATGCTCGCAAAAGCACACTTACAAGGAAAGCACTCGCAGTTCATGGTCGGACAAAAGCCGGCTGAACGTCATTGCTTAGGGGACACCTGGCTCTGGGCCACCGCTGTGGTGATGCTGTTTCTCGGCCTGTGGTTGGTTCCCGGCTGTGGGAGGCAGTTTTCCACTGGTCTGCTCGCTGTGCAATTTCAGGTCACTGAACTTCCCCCGCTGGGATTAAAACCACTTGGAGTTCACACCCTGTTGTTTTTGCAAAATCCCTCAGGTTTAGGAGCGACTGAGAAGATTCTGTCTTAGTGAAAGTTTATCAAAGAGCTGAATTATCTGTGTCAAAAGATAAATTTCGCCAGGGGAGAGGTAGCCAGGGGAAAATGGCAAATGACCCCAAGGAGGACGCAGGCTCCATAACAGGTCAGTGAAGACCACACAACAACCACATCTGACGTTGACGCCGGCTTTATTTGATGTGCTCACAGAAGCTTTGCAGGCACAAGCCTCAATCCAGCAGGCCAAGCGGATGCCAGCGGCACAGCCACTGTGGCACCCACTGTGGCACGGGCGGTGGCCCAGTCCGTGTGCTGGGGCTGCCCACATGCGTCTGCTTTGAAGAGATGTGCTAACAGAGCCGGGCCAGTTCCCTTTGGCCCGCGGACATGGCTGAGACTAGAAATACGGGCTCGACGTTGCAAAATTTGTTCACTTCCCCATGAGCAAATGGGATTTCAGGCAATCTTTACTTTCTCTCTTCCTTTCTGTCTTGTTTGAATGTGTGTCATTTTTATAATCGGGTGAAAAACAAAGTTACATTTTGGAGAGAATTTGGAAGGGCTTATCTAAACAGACGTGTGAGAGATTCTGGTCATGCTGACAACTCACCTAAGAGACCGAGCCTAGAAGAGAAGAGAAGCTGCCGGTGCTGAGCTGCAGAAGCTGGGGTCTGGGGCGGCCGACTGCGTGGACAGCCCGGAGAGCCCAGCATAACTGGGTCTGGCTGGGAGTGAAAGTAAAATGTAAAATAGCAAAAAGCAGAAGCTTCTTGAGGAGATTGTCTGGAAGGGCTGTGGCAGGCCCCGCCCGGGTGAGCAGGAGCCACCTCAGTGGGGGGGTCCCCTGAGGGAGACCTGTGTCCACCGTGTGTGCAGCACGTCAGCGGCCAGCAGCCTTGCCTCGAGGGAACCTGGTGAGTACAGGGAGATGCGCAGAAAAGCATTTGGGAAACTAAAATCCGTGGCACAGCCCTTAGCCCCAAAGCTTTTGCATGAATTCTGAGCCTCTTCTCTTCAGTTTTCTTCTGGAGGGCTTCCTGGCTGGCGCTAGTGTCTGGGACACACTGTCCAGTCTGACAGTGCCTGGTGCTCAGGGCCATGGACGTGCTGATGTTTCTTCACGGCCAGGCGGGCTCTCGGCAGCCATCGTGTGCAGGCCCCTCAGGGCTGCTCCTGCCATCACCATAGCCAATCCCAGGTACTACTGCTCTGGTGTTTGTGCCCCCTGGACATCTTAGAATGTTGTTGGTCCCGTCCCACCAGGAGTGTGTCCGCAGGGCCTGAGCCAGCGACAACGTGTGTGGTGGGTACTTGGCAGTGTACTCAGTCACCCTTCTGTGTGAATCTGACCCGTTCCTTGTTAGCCATAGATGCTGACCTCAGCTCATTCACCCCTTAGGATGAGTTTTTCTCCTGGTTTTGGTTTTCCCTGCAATTTCGGCCCCGATGGGCCCACCCATTCAGCCCATACTTACTGTGGGACCAAAGATGCCCAGATCTCAAGAATAACACAATTCAGGCATCCAGGTGGCATGACTGCCACAGTAGAGTGTCATAAACAGCAATCTACAAGCAGAATTCAGAGATTACCTGAGAAACAGAAGGGTCTACATCATAGAATTGTGGTGAGGATGAAATGAGCTGATGTCAGGGGCCTAAACCATGCAGTGTACCCGGCCACTGGGTCCACGGCAGCTGTCTGCTCACGCAACACTCACTTCCCATACAGCGTGGGCAGGAGTGGGGGTGGAGGCTCCTGTGTTCTGAGTGGCATCCAAGCTCCAACCTACTGCCACCTTGCAGCCTCCCTTAATGTCAGCGCACCTTGATAAAGAGGCTGTGGAGCTCACGCTCATGGGCCAGAGGGTGGGTGTCACTTCAAATAGGCCGGGAAGAGCTTTGGATGGTGCTTGGCATTTGTAAGCTATACTGCACACAAATATGACATTTGAAAAAGTCACTTCCTGTGACTGTGAAAACGCAAACTTTAAATGAAGAATTGTTGTCTGTTTAATCATCACATTTGTTGTGAGAAATGGCATGGAACCACTTTACGGGGAAAACGTGTCCTTTTAGAACAAATATCCAAAGACAGAAAAATGTGAAGATTCAAAGTGATAACTTTCAGCTGCTGCTCGGCCATCAGCCAATATTGTTTTTCATTTCCCCCTTCGAGTGGAGGTTGCTGCTCCTGCTTTGGAGAACGTGGAAGCCCAGAGCTAGAACGGGGAGGAACACTCGTAGCTGGTGCAGCAAGGCCTGAGCTGGTGGCTCCAGGAGCCCCGCACGTGGGGGTCTAACTTGGCCTCAGGAAGGGAAGTGGATGACACGGACAGTGCTGTAGGTGCATTTCTTTCCCCGGGAGCCTTCTGCCTCCTCTGCTCTGCCACCCAGGCTCCACTGGCCGGCAAATCATGGGCCATTCTGATGAAGGTGAGAGGAGGAAGTTCAGAGCAGAGTTTACCCCCGTTCCTGGAAAATAGCCTGGAGCTGTGGTTTGAGGTAAGAGATGCTCTTTAAGGATTACTTGTATTTTCAAAAACCACATCAAAGGGAAGACCCAGAATCACAGAAACTCTGGGCTTGGCCTTGCGTTGGAAGATGTTGCAATGATGTGGACAAGTAGTGAGCTGCCAGGAGGTGCCCAGAAGGGTTCTGGTCTTATCTAAGCTTCCATTTTTAGCCCAGAGAGTAGATGCCCTGAGAGCAAAGGGCTCAGCTCAGCTCCACAAATCCCCCAAACTTAGAAGGTTCTCGCATGTCCCTCTTTGGAAGGTAGGACAGCACAAACGTGGGGCCGAAGGCTTACAGACTGCAGCGACTCACAGAGCTAAGAGCAGCTGAGAGCCCTTCGCTAGGACCAATGGGGTTTTAAGAGACAGCGCACTCTTATTGGCTCTTGTTGCATAATTTATCAGAAGGACACATGGTTCTGGACGGATAGGCCATTTCTACAGTCGGATGGTAAAATCCCGTTTGCTGAGTGCTTGCCTCACCACAAGGGGGCTTTGGGAAGAAAGTGGGCTCTCTGGAGTCTGAAAGGTCAGGTGAGGGATCGCAAGACAGAGGACATCAAGGGGGCTCTGTCCAATGTGGTGCTCAATATCAGAGAGCCGTGGGGTGACTTTAAAGGTTGATCGTGCCCTAACATAAATGGAGCGGCCCAGCCGCTGTTCCAAGGAGATGGTTGTCATCAGACTTGCTTGTCGCTCAGCCTGTGTGATCTCTGAAGCAGCCTCCCAAACTCTGATCACCGTGAGGAAAATAAAACAACACAGCTGATAGTGCTTTTGACAGGGGAGGACATCCGAGCATGCCAGCCCCGCATCCCTGCCGGGGGTGGGGGGGGAGAAGGCTGCTCTGCCTGCTCTGTTTTGCTTTGTTGGGTTGAGGGAGCTTGAACCAGCCCAGACTGTCCGGGGTAGAGAGGGGTGTGTAAGACCCAGAGGGCTGAGCGAGGAGGGCGGCACAGCCAGGGCAGGCTGGAGGGAGAAGGTTTTCTTTGGCATCTGAAGGGGAGGAAGGGACAAGGGTGGCTGCCTCCTTGTGGGGGGACACTGAGAGACAGATGGGGCAGAGTAAGAAGTTTTGGTATGAGTCATGGATGAGAGCTCTTTTTGCCATTTTCCCAGAGATTCCTGTAAAGATTTAAATTGCTGTTCAAGGACTTCTGGTAGTCAGCCTGGCGTTTCCTCTGAATGGCACATGAGCTGTGTCTGGCTCCGGGAGGGCAAGCAGGGGCTGCTGTGCAGTTTGCCTTCAGCAGTGGCTGTGCGGCGTGCGGCATTTCCACAGGAATCGTGCCTCTTCGCTGCGTTCTGCAAGGGCCGCTTACCTCGGTTGCCTGCTGTAGACACTTGAGCATTAATGGACGATTGTCAGTTGGGGCCACTTGGGCTGTATAATATATCTTCCAATTCTTTGCTGATGTGCTCACTGTGTTCATGCATTCTTCTCTGCGTGTCTGTGAGCATCCTCATTATATTTTGTTTGAATTCCTTGTCAAGGGGGTCGCTAGTTTCTGTTTCACTTAGCTCTTTTTCTGGTGTTTTGTAGTGTTCCCTTGCTTGGAAAGTATTCCTTTGGCTCCTCATTATGCCTCTTTCTCTGTGCTATTTTCTTTGTACTAGGTGAGTCAGCTATGTCTCCTGATCTTGGAGAAGTGGCCTTATGTATGAGATGCCTTATGAGGACCAGCTGTGTGCTTCCCTCTCGTCACCAGTCCGTAAGAACCAGGAGTGACCCCTTTGTGGGCTACTTGTGTCCTTCTGCTGTGGCAGGGTTGCTCCTGCTGCAGGTACCCAGGGAGTCTGATCTTTCCTTCCCTGGCCAGCTGTTTGTAAATCCGGTTTGGAGGGGCCTCAGCACTGTTGGCTACAAAGTCTATTAGCACACTCTTATTGCGATTGTCCACTTAATTGGGTTGCTACCCAGTGTACCCGGTTGCTAGGCTCAGGGGCTTACAGTTGTGATAGGCCTCAGGCCAACAAGGCTGATGTCAGTTCTCTTAGGAGTGCAGCTGAGTGGGGCTAGCCCCTGGCATGGAGGTGCTCAGTTGTTTCAGGCTTTGGAAGGTGGGGCTGATCCTTTTGATGGCTATTTGTGAAGCACAAGTCTTCTGCCGCTGATAAGCCTCACCCCCCTCTGGACCACATACACTGTCAGCACAGTCCTGGTCTGTGCACACTTCACAACCCCCTGGAGCTTACCCCACCGCCACACTGCAGAGGCCCCCACCTCTGCCCCAATGCCCCCCACAGTTCACCTGGTCCTCACACAGGCCCTGCCCCACAGAGGCAGACACCCTTGCCTGCCTGTAGAGGATCAAGGCACTCAGTCAATGCAGGCTGAAAAGTAGCCTGAGGGCTTGCTGTTAGGTGGGGCCAGTCCCTAGGGTGGGTTGCCTGCCCTGGCTGAACTGGATTAAATCTGTGCTCTAGTGGGTGTGGCAGACCCCTGGGCTAACAGCCCAAGGGACACACCTCAATGGCCCCCACCTGTGTCCGTATCAGCAGGCTTGGACCAGCTCAGAACAATGGCCCCCACCAATGTCTCAGTCTCCGGAGAGGATCCTCCTCTCACCAAGATGCCCCCAGAGCCCACCAGGTGAGTCTTGTTTCACCGAAGGACAGTCAGCCTTCTCTCTGGTGATTTTAGGTTGCTGCAATGAGTGAGTTTGTGCATGGGCCCTTTAAGACCTGGATCTTTTCGGCTTTTGGCTGATAGCTTTTCTGGAGTGTCCTCGCTGCAGTTAATAGCCAGCAAAGCCAGGCAGTAAGACCCCCGCTCTCAGCTGGGCTGAGTCCGAAGGATGGTTATAGCAGTATTGCCCCCGCTCCGGACCTCACTCCTCCAGGGAGGGCTGCGCACCTTAGGTGCTCCCGCCTGGCCAGCTGAGAAGCTCCGCTGCTCCCAAAGGTGGCTTTTTTCCTCTCTAGCTGGAGTTACTGCCTCTTCTGCTTTCGTCAGGACTGTCCCTTGTCGTGGGGGTTCTTTTTATCCAGTTTTCAGTTTTCAATCCAGGGTGATTCTTCCCAGAATTGTTGTAAGCTGGTTGTGTTCATGGGAGGAGGCGAGTTCAACGTCTGCTCACAGCGCCATCTTGACGAGAACTCTGGGCTGTATAATGTATAAAACAATATTTTAATGAAGACTGTTTAGCCCAGGCCCTCTTCAGCTTCTCTCTCTTTTAATTGTGGTGAAATACACAGAACATAGAATTTACCCTCTTAACCATTTTTAAGTGTCCGGTTCAGTGGTATTAATTACATTCCCATTGTTGTGCAACCATTGCTACCCTCCATCACCAGAACTCTTTTCATCTTGCAAAACTGAAACTCTGTCCCTGTTACACCACGACTCTTCACTCCCCCCACTCCAGTCCCTTGGGAACCACCCTTCTACTTTCTATGAATTTGACTACGCAAGGTCCCTCATATAAGTGGAACCATAAAGTGTTTGTCCTTTCGTGATTGGCTTATTTCACTTAGCATAACGTCCTCCAGGTTCATCCACGTTGTAGAAGGTGTCAGAATTTGGTTCCTTTTTAAGGCTGAATAATACCCCATTGTATGGATGGACCACAAGCTGTTTATCTATTCACCTGTGATGGACACTTGGGTTGCTTCTACCCTTTGGCTAATTATGAATAATGCTGCTATGAATATGGATGTACGAATAGCTCTTTGAGTTCCTGCTTTCAATTCTTTTGGATACATGCCCAGAAGTGGGATTGCAGGATCGTATGGTAATTCTATTTTTAACTTTTTGAGGCACTGCCATACTATTTTCCGTAGTGGCTGCACCATTTTATATTCCTACCAGCAGTGAACAAGGGTTCCAATTTCTCCACATCCTCACCAATGCTTGTTATTTTCTGGTTTTTTTTGACAGTCATCCTAATGGCTATGAGATGGTATCTCTTGTGTCCTGCTGTCTTCTGACAGAAAGAAAGTCTGATCACGCTGCTTCTCTCCTGAAAGTGCTCGAGACAGTAAGAGCCCCGGTCTTCCTGATGGCATCGTGGGCCCCACAAGATTCTCCTGTGACGTCTGGCCTCACCCTCTGAGGTCTCCCTTACCCCTCACGGTTCTGAGACCCACCGGAAGGCCCTGATGTCCTCTCTGGGAGGCCTTCTCCTGCTCCAGTATCTGTTGGTGCCCCTGCTTCTTCCAGGACTTCCCCCAGGGTTGGCTCTGCAGAGGAGCTCTCTGTTTTCCCTACGAAAGCAGACGCCCCTCACCCCGTCACTGGATGCCTTGCTTGGCCTCATTTTTCACCACAGATGTCTTACCACATGGACATTACATATCTGTTGCTTCCCTTGTTTACTGTCCCCCGAGAGGTAAGCTGCACGAGAGGAAAGCACCTACTCTGCTCTGTTCTCTGCTGACTCCCGGGCACCTGGGCCCCATGGCACACAGTAGGTGCTCAGTAGTTGTCAAATGAATGAAAGAAAATGGCTTATGCTAAACGGTAAACCAAGACCTCACAGAGTTAGTGACTTTTTAGATATTGATTTATGACCAAGTTTTTTCTAAATTCTATTAGTTTTTAATGGATTCTTTGGGTTTTCTGGTATATAATCCTATCATCCACAAATAATGGCTGTTTTGCTTTAGCTCCCCCTTCTTTCCCTTTTGATATTTTCCGGCATAAATCTAGAGAACAGGGTGGCAGTGACATACTTGTCCTGCTCCTGCCCTACACGAGGTGTCCCAAGCGCTCCACCACGGGCGCTGAGCTAATGTTGGCTTCTGCTTTGAGGTAGCTATTTTGTCACATTAAGGAAGTGCCATCTGTGCCGATTTTACTCGGGACTTTTTGGTTAAAGTCAAGAATGAAGGGTCAGTGCTCTGAGACGCCTCCTCGGCATCTAGTGGGTACTAGGTTTTCTCTGAGACTCCTTGATGTAGCGAATTACGTAATGGGTTTCCTAAAATTGATCCACCATCATATCTTTACATCTGAAGGCCCAAAGTGCTCCTGTGGCACGATGCTGGTGGCAGGTCCTGGCCGACGTGCCTGGGGACTGGCCTGCTGCAGACGTGGCTGGCTTCCTGGGGAGTGCTCAGGATGGCTTATTGTTTCTGAATTAAACAAACGAAGAATGTGATTCAATTAGAGGCAGCATAATATAAACCAAGATGGATTTATATTTAGCCAGACAGAGACGTGGGAAAGAATGGCACTTCCTTCACTGCAGGGCTGGAAAGCTGCCTTTGAGGCGATGGAGCTCCACTCTTCCCGCTATCCTCACCTCCCCCAGACGCGTCCCCAGAGGTTTCTCTCTAGATAGTTCAGCTTCTTGGGAAAGCATGAGGGTTCAGTGGAAAGCAAAGTTCTACAATTTTCATCTAGGACCCTCACTGTCTGCTAAAGCCTCCTGAGAGGGTGGAAGCCACGCTGTCTGGGTTTCCTCATTTCCAAGTAGGCTGACAGCACCTCAGAGTCATCCAATGTGATTTTTAGAATAGATTAAAAAATGGCAAAGACCTTAATACATTGAACTTTTATCTCCAAACCAAATCCTAGAGAGTACTAAGCAGAGAAACAAGATCCTCTTTGTTCTGATTCTGTATGGGTGCCCTTTTGGCAGGAAAATGAGACAGGAGGAGGATTTCATGCCTGTCTCTTAGTTGAGAAGAGTGAATGATTGTGGAACCATCAATGGTGATGGCGAGGACCAGCATCCCATAGCTTGCATCACCTTCTTTGCTCTGATCCCTGCATGAGGCTCCACCTGCGGGGTGGGTGTCACTCTGTTTAAGTGTTGCGGGGCTGCTGTGCTCATAGCTGGGCTGCCTGTGCGTCCAGATCTCTGCTCTTAACCTAGGAGAAGGAGACAGCCACTCGCTTCTTTCTCTTCCAGACCTATTTCTTTCCGGTTGTACATAAGCTCTTCTGGTTTGCTCCGGTCTGACTTTTTTGGTAACAATTGAAACTACTTTGCGTTTGTTCTAGGATAGAGCAAAAAAGTAAATATATTGTTGATAATGAGAACCATGCTTCTCACTGTCGGAGAAAGGAGTTACAGATCACCTAAGGCGGCAGGCTAGAACAAGCCCTGTGGTGTACGATTGGAATTGGAGGTCTCACAACGAACTCGTCTTTCATGTATATACATGTAGACAGATACACATATATAGAAACGATAAATTTCATAGATGTCATTGCACACAAGTGAGAAAAGAATGGACTAGTCAATAAAAGGAGCTGGGACAAATGGTTATCCATATGAAAACAAATAAAAACGATGGCCTACCTCATACCATAGCAAAAACTAATTCCAATTGTATTAGAAACTTAAATATGAAATTAAGAAACATTAAAACACTAGAAAAGATTATAACAACATATCATCAAGTCTTTTTGAGGGAGAAGGGTTTTTTTTTATTAAGACAAAAAAGCATAAGCAATGAATAAAAAATAGGGATAAATTTGACTCCTATTAAAATTAGAAATTTGGTTCCTCAAAAGACACTAAAAAAAAAAGTGAAAATCAAGTCACAAACTGGAAGAAAATGATTGTAATACGTTGAAGTCAATGATTGTAATACGTTGAAGTCACGAGTGATTAGTGTCCAGAAAACATAACAACTATTGGTCTGAGGCCAGGCTGTTGTCTCTGCGGAACAGCTTCATCGGGTGGGAGCTGCCCTAGGGGAGAAGTAGGAAGAGATTGCCGACATAGACCTGCAGGGGTGGCTTCCTTTCCTAAGAGGGGCTTCCAAGTTTAAAGCAGCAGGAAGGCAAATGGAAATCCGGGGCCTTGGTTGTTGGGTAAAGAAAAATGAAGAGTGGTTCAAGCTTCCAGACTAACGGGAAGTGTGGAAGTGGTAACTGTGTGTCTTCTTTTGAAGAGCAGCTGGGAGAGGACTGGTGGGGGTGGGGGGTGGGGGAGGTGGGGGGCTGCGGGGGGTCGGCGTGGGGTGGGGAGGGCAGGCCAGTGCAGATGTCCTGAAACAGCCTCTGAGGGAAGCCAAATGTGGACATCACCCTTCCGATAAGAAGGAAGTTTTGGATGAGCGGAACAGTAGGTCTTCCTGGAAAATAATGTGGACCTGGGACTCTGTATTTTGCTGATCTCTTTGCCTGCAAGAGTATTATGTTGCTTCTGAAATGACAGAAGGAGCTTGTTAAAAAGTGTATTGTTTTTCGTATTAACTATACTTTTCTAAAAACGAAGCATCCCACTTTGCTTGTTTCCCTCTCGCTCTGCCCACCCTCCCCCTCCCCTGCGCTCCCTCCAGAAGGCTCACCCAGGGCCTCGGTGGCTTTAACCGGTCACCATCTCAGGGGCTCTTCTGCAATCGCCCTGTTTTATGAAGGTTCAGAAAATGAATAACTTCCTTTAAAAAAATTAGTGCTAAGGATTGTTTTCTTCTCCAGACTTCTGGAAAAAACTCAGTGGTCCTCTGTGAAGGAGAAAAGAGTTAAAACTCGTCCTATCTTCTCCTTATTTTTACATCCAGGAGTGAGTGGAAAATTCAGACCTTTCTAAGATCACCAACCCTATGGCAGTTGGGGCGTGCCCTTGTCTGCGTATAGAAAGCATGTCAAGGCTGATTCAGTAATCTAGTTAAAATACTGACCACAAAGAGCCGGTTTATTTTGGCTGGAGGAAGGTCAGCTCAGCCAGCCCCTGTGCCGTTGTGCTGATGGTCGCTCCTACAGGCTCACAAAAGGCCCACGACCCCCTGGCTCCGAATAACCTGCTCCTGGAAATGTAAAGTTGGGATCCACGTTCACCACTGGGGACAGGACTCACGCTAGCAGGGACTGAGGACGGTTCTTTAGAACATTTGAGACACTGTCCTTGTCAGTGTCTATTCACTATAGAGACTTCAAATGTGAAAAAGGCAGGCAGTTATTAGTTTTAGTCTGCACAAAAATTCGCAACTGTTTGACTACTGACTGAGCTGACCGTAGTCTTGATTGGGTGCTCGTCGCATTATGAAGATAAAACCTAAGATCCACAGAGCATATGCATTCGAAATGAGTAAAAAAGTGCCAGAAAAATTTCTGCTGTTTAGTGACTACTAGATAATTGTTGGACAATTGGTCACACAATTGCAAGGATGTCCTGCCGGTGTGGCATGGCCCAGAGAGAGGCGCTGCTTGGCGGGTCGTGGCTGGTCCTCAGGCCCTCAGCTCCCACCGAGGACAGGGCATTAATGCTTGCTCATTATATTCAGGCCAGATCAGGTTTCAGATCATATTTCAGATCAGATCAGGCCTGGAGTAAAATTCGGGGTACAAAATACAAATATGCTATGCGTGACTTAATTTAAGTGCAGCCATCAGGGAATGGACTGAGCCTGGCCTCTGTTGTTGACCTAGCACAGGGTGTAAAGCGTTTCTGAGGGCGTTACAAACATTCTGTTGGTCTGGCAGGCATTCAGTGAAGGGCTCCTGTAGGGGTGTTGGTGCAATATCCTGTAAGTCCTTAAATGGAGGCCATCACTTTGAAAGTGAGAGTGCTAAGACTCCTTCTTGTTTTCTTCTACTGAACCCAGGAGAGGAGGGGCTGGTGACTGAGCACACTTCAGAGGGAGGCCAGGCTTTCCGCCGACCCTTGAGGGACACGAGAGGTCTAGCAAGTGAGGGGAAATGTTCCAGCAGCAGTCAGCTCCCACGATGCAAGACAACTGGTTCCAGCGCTATGATGGTGCTGCTTCCTTCTCCCTCCCACCCTCCTTCCTATCTCCCTTCCTCCCTCCCTCCCTTGCGCCCTCCTTTTCTTCCTTCCTATCTTTTCCCTCCCTCTCTCCCTCCCTCCCTTCCTTCCTTTGACATTAATAAGTATCTCCTTATGAGATATCAGTGATGGCTCACAAAATTTTTTTGATATTCCATAACATTAATTGATTAGTATTTCCATGAAATTTCTTAAAGCTCTGTGTGCAACCATCTTACTTGCGGGAAGAGAAAAGAAGAGCAAAACGTCAGCTTCTGCTGGGAAAATTTTTCCACAATGTTGTCACGACTCTCTCTCATTTTGGGTGTTCTTCATTCCTCTGTGTAGATCTAGATTTCCAGCTGGTGTCATTTTTCCTCCGCCTGAAGAATTCCTTCAACATTTCTTGTGGTGCTGATCTGCCAGGGATGAATTCATCCAGCTTTTATATGTCTGAAAAATCTATTGTGCCTTTATTTTTGAAAGTTTTTTTTCTGGATATAGAATTCCAGGTCAACAGTTTTTTTTCCAGTACTTTAAAGCTGTTGAACCTCTGTTGTCTGACTTGCTTTGTTTCCGAAGAGAAAATTGCTGTCATTTTTATCTTTTTTACTCTGTATGTAATGTGTAAATTTTCTCTGACTGCTTTTAAGATTTTTCTCTTCACCACTGGTTTTAAACAATTTGATAATGATGTGCCTTGGTGTAGTTTTCTTCATATTTCTCATGTTTAGAGTTTTTTAAATTTCTTGGATCTGTGGATTTAGAGTTTTCATCAAATTTGGAAAAATGTGGCCTTTTCTTCTTCAGTATTTTTTCTGCCCCTTACCATTGGGGATTCCAATTACATATATATTAAATTTCTGAGTTTCACAATTTGGTGATGTCCTGTTCATTTCTTTTTTAGTCTTTTTTTCATTCTGTGTTTCATATTAGATTTTAATGCTAGGGTTCAGTTTTTCTGCAGTTCTGCTGTTAATTTCATCCAATGTATTTTTCACTTCAGATATTATATTTTTCATCTCCAGGAGCTTGATTTGAGTCTTTATTGTATCTTCCATGTCTCTCCTTAACATGTTTATGCCATCCTCTACTTTTTTGAATGTATGGAATATAGTTACAATAATTATTTTAGTGACTTTGTCTACTACTTCTGTCCTTTGGGTCATTTCTAAGTCTGTATAAATTAATTTTTCTTTTCATTATGGGTTGTGTTTTCCAGCTTACTTGCATGGCTGGTAATTTTTGATTGAATGCTAGACCTTGTAGGGCACTGGGTTTTGGTTCTCATTTAAGTAATTTTGGGCTTTGTTCTGGGATGCCGTTAAGTTGCTTGGAAGCCGTTTGACCCTTCTGAGGATTGCTTTTAAACCTTGTTAGGTTGGAGCAGAGTAGTTCCTAGTCTAGGATTTATTTTTCCCTACTCCTGAGACATGACACCCGAGGGCCTGTATATTGTGACACTGCCCACTCTGGCTGGTGGGTATGTGAAGTTGTCCCAGGCTGCTCTCTGTTACTCTGCCCTGTGAACTCCAGCCTCCTTGGCCTCCCTGAATTCTCACCTCTTTCTCTTCCGCTCAGTGAGACCCCAGGGCTCGATGTGGGTGTCCCCTCCTGCTTTGCAGCCTGGAAACTCTCTCCAGGCAGAAAGCAGGGCAATCACAGGGCTCATTTTGTTTCTTTCCCTCCTCTCAGGGATTGTTATCCTGCATTTTCTGTTGTCCAATGTCTAGAAACCATTGTCTTCTATATGTTGTTTAGTGTTTTAGTTTTTTAAGATGAGAAGGTAAATCCGGTCCTTGTTACTCCATTGTGGTAGGATAAGCATTCTTTGAGCGACTAGAATACAGAAATCACTACGATCGAATTAACCTCTGCCTATATGGAGCTTATAACACAGAAATGCAAAGGAATTTTCATATATTCATTCATTCAGCAAACTTGCTTTGTTCCTTACCATGTGCTGCATGGTATCCTAAGGTCTTACATTCTAGTTGGAGGAGAGGGCAAACAGATGTTAAATATAATGTGCTAGAAAGAAGGAGAGACAGTGATGATGGGGTGGGTGGATATTGCTATTCGAGACAGGGCAACAAAGGATAGCGTCTCTGGGGAGGTGGAAATTGGGGACACAAACTAAGTGAGGTCACCGGTCAGGAGAGAAGCTTTCAGGCAGCGAAGAGCAGTTGTAAAGGTTAGAGGAGGAATGTACTTAGTCTACTTTAGGAACAGAGAGGAGGGGAGTGCAGCTGGAACTACCCGGTGGGTGGGTGGGTGAGTGGGCGGAGCTGAGGTCAAAGGGTAGTCAGGGGCTAGCTGGTGCCTTAGAGTTATGGCAAGCATGGAGCATTGTGAGAGGCGTGCGTAGCGGGGTCTAGCTTGGTCTTGTGCCGGTTTTGGCTTTAGAGAACTACTTTTAAGGATAACTCAGTACAACTTCACGCATAACCTCCTACTTCTCTCAATTAACTAATCTGCGATTATTACTCTTATTTATTACTGTGTTTCTCCATCCTTTATTCTAACAGCATCTTGAGAATCCTTACTTTGTTGAAGGTGAGCTGATTCATAGAGAGGGTATGTGGTATAAAGCCAAAGAGCAAAGTAATACGGCTTTTTAGAACTAGAAACCAGACCTCCCGAGTTTTAGAGGAATTCTACTATGCCTCCCATGCCCAGGAGGCCCATGGGAGTAGTGTTTGAACCGGTTTTCCTAGAGGTATAATTTTTTAATTAAAAAAATTTAAACTTTTTTAAAAACAAAAATAATATATTCTCATGGTAAAAAAACGCAAAGTGAATGGAAGTCCTGGTCCCCAAAGATAACCACTGTGAATAGTTTCATGTTTATCCTTCCAGAAATTTTCATGGCATTTGAAAGCAACGATTTGAATCTATATTCTTTTTGGTTAAACAAAAATGAGCTGATTCTAGCCCCCAGCTCGTCCCTTCTCTTCACAGCACTCTGTTAGGGATCTTTGCACGTCAGTGCTGAGAGCCTGGTCTTTCCAATGGCTCCGTTGTGCACATCTACTCTCTCTCATTCAACTAATCTGCTACTGGTGAGACGGAGATTTTATTTTTTTAAAGATTTTATTTTTCCTTTTTCTCCCCAAAGCCCCCCTGTACATAGTTGTGTATCTTTAGTTGTGGGTCCTTCTAATTGTGGCAAGTGGGATGCTGGCGCAGCACGGCCTGATGAACAGCGCCATGTCCACGCCCAGGATCCGAACTGGCGAAACCCTGGGCTCCTGCAGCGGAGCTTGTGAACTTAACCACTTGGCCACAGGGCCAGCCCCTGAGATTTTGTTTTCTCCCATTTTTTTTTTTGTTGTAGCAACAGTCTTCTTGGTCTATCTTTATGCAGCATGGTTCCTGCAGCGCTTCTTCATTTCTTTGTGGGAGTGGACCTGCATTCATTTTTTTCCTTTCTAGAACATTTAGTATTTCTCCTGCTTTACCTGCCCTCCTTCTCACTTCTTTCACTGTATGCTCTGCTGCATGGAAATATCTCCAGTATGTTTTGTGTTACCTAAATGAATAAATGAGTGAGAGAATGGTGACCGCAGGAGAATGCAAGGCGTCTCTCGCGGCAGCTCTTGCTCAGGTCCACGTCCTCAGGGTATAAGGCAGCCAGCTGAAGCAAGCGCGTGGCCGTGAAGCTCTGCAGGCTTCAGCGAGGCCACATCCCAGGCTGTCACTCATCCTTTTGGATTTTCATATTTTGCGGCTGTTTTCCAAAGCAGGAAGTAATTCTTAAAGTCCTGGCATTAAGGTGCTAAACAGCTTTCATGGAAGCCCTGCTTGATCTTACTATGGCACCTGCTACTAGGCAAAGGGGCAGGCGGTGGAGCCAGTGAGGCTAACTACAGAGACAGAGAACGCTTTTCAGGTGTGGAAATTGTAGCGTGTCATTTTGCACGCCAAAAGAACAAAATCAACTGGAAAATAGAAAAATTGTGTCCAAAGGAGTATCTGATACTTGAGACTTTCAACCTTGTGTGCCTGAGAGAAGCGCAGCGATGGACTGATTTCAGAACGAAGAGCAGAACACGGTCCCCCTGCCCTTCTGCCTCAGAGTCCTCTCCTGCTCGGCTGTTTGTGGATAGAGCGTGTAACACCAGCTGGAGGGCAAACACGCTGAGGGCAGAAGCTGTGTCTTCTACACCTGTGGGCACTGCTGCAGAGCCTGGCTCCGCACCAGGCGTGTGGTCCATACAACGCCCTCGTGGAATTAATCCAGTGATGGCCGGGTAATTCAGCCTCCGACGGACGTAGAGGCTTGAGAGAATGTCAAGCGGTGGGAAATGAGGAGACAGAGATACCTAGCTAGCTGGTCGACCTTGTCAGTTTTTATTAGAATGCTTGGGGTCCTCTTGATGCAGTTTGTATATGTAAAACACACACACACAGGTGGCCACACACACAAAATGGAGCAACAATTCTTGTCTAAAAGGAGATGTGAACAAAGTAGCTTTCTTTTGATTTCCTCACCTCTACACCAATTTTAATCCATGCCTCTTGTTCCATTTTGGAAAGGAGGAAAGATGACTCTGTCCTCTGCGTGCAAAGCGTCTATTTTTTGATTTATCTGCAGATGCCACAAAACGCTGTTTAAGTAGATGTTTGGTCGCTAAGAGAGAGGCTAAGCTGTTGGATTAGTGACTAGGGTGAGAAGACAGAGGTGATAGGATGGCAATGCTGCAGAGGGTTCAGTCCATGTGATCATCTCAGGGCTTCCCAGAGCCAGTCTCGCCCTGGGCACAGGGCCAAACGGTGTGGATAATCTGGGGCTCTGCTCTCAGCCAGTCCTGGAGTTCAATTTACCTGAGGTCTCATCACTTATGGGTGCGGGACAGGTGACCAGGTAGATGGCAAGCAAGTTCTCTTTGACCCAGTATTCTCTAAATTTATTAGTCCATGGAACTTTTTTTTCTTTTCTTCTTAATATAAAATGTATTAACAGTCCATGGAACTCTGTTCTCAGAGCCAGGCTGATAAGGAAACATCCCTAGTGCCCCAAAGGGCCCGGAAGCACCGTGCAGATGGTGGTTTCATTGGGTGGCCTTCAGGGAACCCCACCTCACACAGCAGACGCTTGGAGAAGGCCACTCAGGATGGTGTCAGCTCAGTCTCATCTTCCAAACTTCTGAGGAGTTTTATGTCACAAATAAACAGATTTCAGTCCAGCAGACTCAAAGGTGAGTATACACAGTTAGACATGAAGATACCTATTATGTTAAAATATTTGCATTTTTTTCTCATTGCTACCAATACAAATGTTCTATAACTGATATTTATTCTAAAATTAGACTAGAAGTTAATTTCATTTTGAAATTATTTGAGGTCTGTTGAAAAACTGTAGTTAGGTTGGATTGAAAAAAAACCAAAACAGAACTGGAAGTTCGTGACTCCCTCCCTCCCTCATGTTGGTCTGATGGACGTCCAGATGATCAAAGACACTGACCAGCATCCATCCATTTGGTCCCAAATCACACAGATAGTCATAGTTTCTGAGGATCAAGAAATACAAAGCCATGCACCCTACAAATTCCATGGGGGTTGAACTTCTCCTTGTAAATAGATTATGCTTTTAAAACTGACAATTGGACATTCCAGCGCCTGCTGATAAAACTGTCATTCCTCCCTATTTTTCTTAGAATCTGGCGAGTACTAAAAAAAAAAAGAGTCCTGCCTTCTTGAGCTACCAAGTCAGAAAGTCCGTCTCCCTGGAGTGAGAGCGACAGAGCCGCAGCTTGGGGCCAGCAGCCTGTGAAGCTGCCCACCACAGCCCTCCGCCCCAGGTCCTGCCTAAATACCGACCTCCCGCTTGAGTGCGACGCGAGGGATGAGGGACACCTGCAGCACAGGCGCTGCGGCCCTTTCAGCTGATGGCCTGGCAGGGACACAGGGCGTTTTTTGGCCCTGGGATGGACACCCCCCTTCAAGAGCTTTAAATGAGGAGCAAGACCATAAGCTCATGTCTCGACTTATCATTCAATAATCACTCCTGTGAAATCAACCAGACCCAAGGGGTCACAACTCTGCCTTTCCTTTAAAGCTCCCTACATACCTCCCATGTGCCTTCTGCACCCCTCCTCCTCCAATACCCCTCCTCCTCCCCCCGCACCCCTCCTCCCCCCGCACCCCTCCTCCTCCCGCACCCCTCCTCCTCCTCCCGCACCCCTCCTCCCGCACCTCTCCTCCTACACCCCTCCTCTTGCCCCCATCACACACCTCCTTTCTTGTGCAGGCCTTTCCAGTGAGATGGAGGTGCTGCTTGGATACTCTGGGGCAGTCTAGTGACAAGAAGCAGATGTCCTCAGGCCATGTGCATGAGGGAGACGGGGCTGAGAAGGGAGAAGAGAGAGGGAGGCAGGATGCACCAGCAGAGGAATGACAGTGATGCGGAGGAAAACCTACAAGGGTGGGAGTGGGACTGGGCAGCGCGTTTGCCTGCACTGGCTCTTCTGTTGACGGGTGAAGATATCATGGCCTCTGTGGACCAGGAGTCTAAAGACCTGAGTCCCGGTCCCAGCTCCGTCACCAAGCCCCAGGCTGATCTCGGGCCAATCACCTCCCTCCCCTAGGCTTCGAGCTCCTTCCCTGGAAATGGTGGGTCAGGCCAGATAACCTGCAAGGTTTCTGCAATTCTGCGCATCGCATCCTTACCCAGGCCTCCCCATGAGAAGCCTGCTTCCTTGGTTTCCTCCGAAATGTGATCTGCAGGGGCAAGCTCAGACTCAAATGCTTATAGCTGCATAGTTATAACCATACAGGGAAGCCCTGATGGTGGTGGAGTTAGGATGTGACAACAGTGCCCGAGGCCATGCGCCCCTGTGACCCCACAGGTGTTATTTATGGGAGGGCATGTGCGCTGTGAGATGGGTTCATTCATAAACACAGGCTCCTTTCCCACCCCTACTGATCTTAAAGTCTGACCACCTGGGTTGAGCACCTTTGTTCTTTGGATGGGGAATTTCCATTGCTGAATATGCTTAAAGCTTTTTTTTTAAGGGGTTGCCTTTCTAAATATTTTGGTTCTTAACTTTTGAGAGTTTTTCTGTGTTTAATAAGGTGGTTTCCTTTTTATTTGCTTACCTCTTTTTCTGGGCAAGATCAGAGTCACCACCTGTGCTGGTGGAATTTCCAGTCCACCGCTGATAATAAGAGCCACAACAGTAGCTGGAAAATCATGGTGAAGAGTCCCTTCTGCCTCCTTTTCTGCCGCGTTTTTATAAACAGAGGGCAAATGTTTTAGTGGAAACCATAATATTGCCCCAAGTAAGGAAAACATCTGGGGTTCGGCTCCTTTTTTTGTCTTCGGAGAGCATTTATTGCTGTCTTGGGATTCAACGTGCCCATTTTTGCCATGGAAATGGTGTGACGACTATGAACAGCTACCGGGCCAGATCGCAGCGTCTTTCCCACCTTCTCCCTTCTCTGAGCTTCCACAGACCCACTGGGACCTGGCTGCCCTCCTCGGGTGGTTTCAGTATCTTGGACATGCTTTTCTCACCAGATCGTCAGCTTCTGTGCATTTTTGGCCTCTTTCATTACGCTCAGTGAAAAATGCTGGGCACGAATGTCTTCTTACAGTCCTGCTTGTTGGGGTCTCCCGAGGTTGGTGGAAGGCCTCTTCGCACCTGATGCTACCTTCGGACGGGCTCCTGCAGAGGCTGTGCCTGAGCAGGGCTGCGGGGCACTGGGCGGAGCCTCCGCTGTCTCACTGATAACCCGGGAACAGTCTCTGTTGATGTGTCTCCCGGGGTTAAAGAGAAAGTCCTGCGGAGAGCCTCCCGCACGCCGGGAGGGGGTGGCTGCCGGAGAGCAGCCAGGGCTCGCGGGCTCCGGAGAGGCCCTGTGCCCTCCTTGCCTCCCGCCTCCGAATGAAGCCTCAGCGAGAAAGCGGGGCCGCCCGAACGCAGGCGCTGGAAAGCGCGCTGACGGCCGATCGTGGCGGTCGAGGGGCTCCCAGCGTCCTGTTTGCAGGGAGGCGATCTTTGCGGCGGGCGGACCCTTGCTTCCTCCAACGCGCCCTTTGAACCATCGCCTTCCTTCGTTCCGCCCAGCACCGCCTCTCACGCGGGCCTCCCGGCAACGGGAAGGGGATCTTGGCGTCGACTGGCGTTCCTTTACTCCAGCTCTGCAGACCTCGGCTTCAGCGGCCCTCCTTGCACAGAACAAATTAAAATAGCAGTTTTCAGCCCAAACCCTTCCATATTTCTGTTTTGCATGTGACACGTCCCTAACCCTACAAGGCTCTTTGCAGTTAGTCATGAATATTGGAGATGGGAAGGGTCTGAACTTCAGTTTACATGCAAGGGAAATGAGGTTCAGAGTAGCTGACCAACTTGCGCGCTGTCACAACAGTTTGTCACTTGTAGAACTGGGACAAGCACCTAGCTTTCCTGGTTCCCAGCCAGCACTCTTTCCACTTCTCTGTGCTTCTGTAGGAAGGGATGTGCATCTCGACTCTAACTTGGTGTATGGTATGTCCATGCACATAATTTATCAGTTTATAAACATCAATTAGTGAGCATTGCTATGGAAGGCAGAGTGGTTCGATGGAGAGAGGGCAAATGCTCTGAGGTTCTGATTCTGGTCCTGCCTGCAGCGACAAGCTGTGCGCTGTGGCAAGTCACTCTGCTTTTCTGGGCCCCATTTTTCTTGTTTTAAGTAAAAAGTTTGGATTTCAAGACCCCTTCCAGCCTTGAGAATCTGAATCTGTGACTAAATCACACCACATTTAAAGAAAGCTTGCTATTTAAAGATGTTTCATAATGAATGTGGGGTTCTTTTGAAAAGTGCATAGTTACTCCCTGAGTTCTTGTTTCGACAATTTCAGATTTTCACATTAGTGTGGGAGATGAGCTCTGATGAGTCAGGAGATGCTCTGAGGAGCAAAGCTTTGAACTACAGAAGCAAAGGGCTCTGGCAGAATGTGAGTGGAGGTCCACCACATTTGTCCCCGAGCAGGACGTCCTGGCTGGCCTTGTCGAAGAGCCTGGCACATGTCCTGCTGGGCAACTGGTTCCCCCCACCCCATGCTGGCGGTCCAGGCAGAAAGATGTGGCGCTGGGGTCTGAACGAACAGTGACAGCATCACAGGTCCTCACCCCATACATAGAGGGCGTTTGTCCTCAGTCCCAACCTCTCTCCACCTGTGCAGTGGGGCTGGCCACGTGACCATCAGCCCCAGCCCCTTGGGGCTTTTCCGTGGACGCACTCACAGGTTAGAAAAGGCCTCAATGTGGTCGATTCAGTTATTCATATTAATCAAGGGAGCTGCCTTATAAATAATTCAAAGTTGCTACAAATCTGCAAATCTTTTTCACATTGGCTGCTTGCAGCAAGCTCTCCATAAATGTTTGTTGAATGACTGAATACATTAACATATAAATGAATATTTTGCAATAGGTTTTGGTATTTGTATTTGCACATCTGTCTGTTGAATGTTCTGAGGATTTGCAGCAGCCCTCACAAACTGATGAAGGCACCCTGCCGAAACAGGCTGGCGGACCGAGAAAATCAGAGCACCCCATGGTTCCCCTGCTTTCCACTGGGTGGCCCGGAACAGGGGGTGTCCCCTCCAGCCAGAAGCCCCTCCGGCAGAAGGCTGTGAGGCTCCTGACACACAATGGGCTTAATTTGGGTGGTTAAACACTTATTCTGGGTTTCTGTCTCCTCTGGCTTTGGTCAGAACTATAGAGTGGTAGGCAGCATGGCCCCCAAAGATGTTCACGCCCTGCTTCCTGGAACCTGTGACCATCCACGTTCCATGGTAAAAGCACTTTGCAGATATAATTAAGGTTACGGACCTCACAATAGGGAGATCATGCTGAATTGCCTGGGTGGGCCCGGTTGGATCATATGAGCCCTCAAAAGTGGAGAACTTCCTGCAGCTGGAGCCAGAGAGACGGGGCAGAAGGAGTCAGGGAGACTCAAATTGGGAGAAGGGCTCCATGTGCCTTTGCTGTTTAAAGAGGGAGGAGCAACGAGACAGGAATGCAGGCGGCCCTAAGGAGTAGAGTGGCCCTGGATGACAACCTGCGAGGAAATGGGGGTTTCAGGGACCTGAATTCTGCCAATAGCCTGAATGCACTTGCCAGTGGAACCTCCCTAGAGCATCCAGAAAGGGATGCGGCTTGGGAGACCGAAGCAAAGGCCTGAGCCTCGGCTCGCCCTGACTTCTGACTGGGGAACGGCGAATAATAAAGGGGTGCCAGTTTAGGGCGTTGGGCTTGTGGTAATTTGTTAGTAAGGGGTTGATTTGCGTGGTAATACAGAAGGTGTCAATGCCACTGTGACGGGGACACTACCTTCAGCTCCCGGCCCGCTGCCTCCGCAGCAGACTGGAGGAGTTGGACCAGGTGAGCTCTGCCGCTTCTCCCAGCTCTCAAGTCCTAGGGATTCACTATCAAAATTTCATTGAATTGATAAAAATACCAATATGTTTTGAAATAAGGCTTTGGAGTCAACCAGACTGAGTCCAGAGAGCTGCTTATCAACTTGAAACTGTGCCAGCCCTCTGGGTTTTGGTTCCTTTTCTGTAGATGACACTGGCCTTACCAGGTTTGAAGGCTTCAGCGGGGTACTGCGCGCCTGGTAAATATCACTGCCCTTCCCTACCTCATTTTGACTGTCCTGCTGTTGCAAGTGGGGTTGACCACAGAAATGCAAGGAGGCCTCTGAGCCACTGTCATGGTTTCTCCCTGTGGCTGGGACCTGGGCCAGAACCCTGGGGACAAGATAAGGACCAGGCCTCACTACAGTTATGAGGAAGCTGACCAGCCAGCAGAGCTGCCGGAAGCAGCCACATTTTCTCTTCCTTTTGGGTCCAGCCTGGAGCCCCCGCCAGCCTGCCCACCAGCGAGGGCCACCCATGGGGCAGGCGCTGCCATCCAGCTGGGGCCAGAGCCCGTCTCTTTCCTTTCAGGCTACGAGGAGTTCAGTTGGCTCGGTTCCATGGCCACCATTGGCTTCACTTCAGACGTTGGGGTCACTTCTTCTGACATTTGCTGTAGTTCTAGAACTTTCCAGGTTCTCTGGTGTGTGTGTGTCCTGGGATTTGCCATCTCGAATCCAGAAAGCTGACTGCTCCAGGGAGAGGCGTTTTTCAGCGGGCCCTTCGATTTTCTGATGCTGGAGTTCAGTTTCTTTTATCTGTCTTGGTGACACCCCCGCCCCTCCCAGGGAGCTGGTGCTGAGGCCCCATTAGCTCAGTCAGTCTTCAAGGTGACAGGAGCCAGGGCACAGGGATGGGAAACACAAGAGTTCCTCATAGGCCTCTCATTTCCACCACTCTTGGGCCTCTCAGCCCGGCTCCCTGAGGGTTGTGATGTGCTGGTTCCCTGGCTCCCTCTGGAAGCAGCTGGAACCTTCATCAGGACCTGACTAATGAAGAAACCCACATTGTTTCCTCACACTCTGGGAGAGATGTGACCAATGACCAACACACACCGCCAACTGTGCCTCCAGGCAGGCCCATCTTTGGAAGGGGTGGCAAGTAGCACTCTATTTAAATGTGGCTTGGGGAACTATCTAGGCCTTATTCAGTGAAGTCTGACCCTTCCATGGCATCGACAAGTCCATTAGGTCACAGGTCAAAATTGTAGCTGGGTATATCTGAGGGATCTTTCTTTAGTTGTGTCAGTTCACATCTCACTGGGCCCGCTGGGAGTTAAACACTCAAACAGACCAGAGACAGTTGAGTTGAAGTGAAACACATGGGATGAGCCAGCACTTTACAGACTTGGAGCCAAGCAGCCCAGTCAAATTCTGGCTCTGCACCTGACGGCTGTGTGACTTTGGTCAGGTTACTTAACTTTTCTGTGCCTCAGTTTCCTCATCTGTAAGGGCTGCTATGAAGATGAAAGGAATTTAAATATGTACATATGTAAAGCAGGCAGAACTCTGCTTGGTCCCAGGCAAGTGTATTATGTAAGCGTTAGCTGTTATTGCCGCATGCTAACATGGTCTCTGTCAGGACCAGACACTGCTGATCCCCTGAGCTGTCCTCCATTCCAACAAGCCAGCAGGACCCCGTGAGGACTTACCTTCTCACTTGAGCCCTCTCTCGGGTACCTGCTCCCCCAGAATCTCTCTCAGAACGGTGGGAACTCGGTGGCGGTAGAACTCTCCACACCACTGAGGTCAGGGCTGTCTTTCAAGCGCCAGGATTGCTATTCCAGATGGGCAAACTTCTTTTTATACATTTCTAGTACTCAGTTTTAAGAAATTATGTCAATAGCTTTATTGGCTCAAGATCAGCAAAAGAAAAAAGGGGGAAAAAGTTGTGCCTTTCAACAGAGCAGTCAAAAGTACTGAACATGAAGACTTATTCATGGCTTCTTTTCAGAATTCTTTCCTTCGGTGGTTAAGATGTGCACAGTGTCTTTGAAGTGGGCTGGACATATTTTCTGCATGTGTGAGCAGCCGTTTGCCTCTCTGCAGGGCTGGTTCAGATGAACCGTTTTTCCTTATGATTTCCAGTCATCGACAGAGGGGTCTCGCACAGGACTTTGCACAGGATTTGGTCGCAGTGGACAAATAGGGGATTCCAGAGGTGGCTCCTCGGCCGCTCAGAGCAGCGTCTTCAGATGCGACTGGCGGCAGCGCTCTCCTGCAGTCTCTGTAACCCACGGATGCTGGCGCTGGGACGGCAGGCTCAGGAGCCGCCCTTCTTCCTGTTTGTTCCGACACTGCTTCTGTGTCAGAAGCTACAGCATATCGGTTATACAGAGGAGAAAGCAAAAGAGCGTGCAAATGTAACCGGAACGCCTTTCCTGTCAGCTCCAAGACCTACTGTCGGCGTACCCTCGGGGGTGTGTTCCGACCGTGATTGAGTCTGTTCCAATTATGATTTCACAATGACCCTTCCAGGCTCTGCTTTTCCTCTCAAAGCAAAATCTATGATTCCATAATTAGAGGTTGATTAAATGTGATCGTACATCAAGTGAGTATAACTGACACACAGTAAGCATTCAATAAACTTTATTGTTAGCTATCAGTGTCACATGCTGCTTTAAACGGGGACTTCGGAGAAACAAAGCCTCCAAGATTGCACCACTCATTCCCCATGCTGCATCTCTCGTACTGTCTCTCTCCCTGAGCCTGTCAATGTTCCTAACACTCCCCTGTCCTACAAAAACATTTTAAACTCTCTGGTTCTGCATACACTAGATACTATGCTATCTGTCTCCTTCCTTACAAAGTCAATATCCAAGAAATTTACTTTGTCTGTTGACTTTTCCTCCAACCTTTGACCCTCCGCTGTCGGCTATGCCCCCAAAGCCACTGACAGCATCGCTTCCTCTGCTGCCAGGTCCGCCGCCTCAGCCCTGCGTCCCCCTTGGCTGCTCTGTGCTGCCCATTGAGCTGTCCAGAACGGTGGCCAACCCGGCCCAGGGTTATTGAGCTCTTGAAATACTTGATTCAGTTACTGAAAAACTTTCAGTATGATTGGAACAACTTGGGTCTGTGAATCCAGTTTTTCAACTGTAAATGTAATGAAATCTAACCACAGATCAAGCATTTCTGATGAAAATTTAGTGTCTGAATTGAGATGTGCTGTAAGTGTGAAATACACACCACGTTTCTAAGATCTAGTTAAAAAAAACACCTGTAAAAATCTCTCAATATTTTTTTATACTGATTACATTTTGAAGTCATAATATTTTGGCTACATGGGGCTAAATAAAACATATTAAAATTGATTTCAGCTGTTTTGATTTTCTTTTTAGTGTGGCTACTTAGAATGCTTGTGGCTTGCATTTATTTTGATGGGACGGCACTGCTGTGGGCCATTTGCTCCTGGAAATTCTCTCCTCCCTGGCTTCTGAGGCCACCCCCTCCCATTCCCTCTGATGTCCTTCCCGTGAGCTGGTTGCCTGAGCCTCCCTCTGGGATGTTCTGAGCAGCACGTCCTCGGACATCTCAAACCCAACCGCCCCCGGTTCATCCCACCCTCCTGCCTCTGACTCCTGATCCTCTTCCTGCCTTTCCTCTCCCTTGAACGGTGCCATTACCACTCGTGCTGGAAACCAGGGCCAGGCTAGAGTCCTCCCTCTTTCTTCTCCATGACCGTGGGCATCAGCCCCTGAGTCCACAGCTTCTCCTTACTAAATGAGCCTCCACTCAGCCTCTGTCCCTCTGTCTCAGGCCTGGCTGGGCCGCAGCCTCGCTCCCCCGCACTTGTCGTCCAGTCTCCAGGTCTAGCCAGAGGGAGGCGTCTAAAACGCAGCCTGACAGCACTCCCCGGCTTAACAGATTTACTAAAAAAACTGTTAAATGCTTTGTTTTGGGTCATGCCAATTCATTTTTTTATTGAGCTATAATCAATGTATAACATATTACTTTCACGTGTACAACATAATGATTTGATACATCTATATATTGCGAAATGATCACAAGTCTAGTTAACATCCGTCACCGCACACAGTTACAAATTTTCTTTTTCTTGTGATGAGGACTTTTAAGACGTACCCTCTTAACAACTTTCAAGTATAAAATACAGTATTACTAACTACAGTCACTATGCTGTATATTAGATCCCCAGGACTTATTTCTTTTATAACTGAAAGTTTGTACCTTTTGACCCCCTTCATCCAAAATACTTTCTGATGTGTCAGGTACCTGGCACGAAATCTGAAGAGGGAGACAGGAGGACAGAGAAGCACAAGGTAAAGTCCAAGGTTTCCTCCCAATTCCTCAGGACAGTACTAAAGCCCTTAGTCCACCTCTCCCTTCGTATCTGCTGGACCCTCTCTTCCTCACTCCAAGCTCCCTCTGTGCCAACGCGTGTAGTGCACCAGGCTGTGCCACGCTTTGCCTGGCCGGCCTCCTCTGCCCAGAGAGGCCCTCCCCCAACCCACCTACCTGGTGACACAGACTCCGTTCTTCTACGGCATCTCTACTGATGGTCACACACCGTAGGATAGAGCATTGTCTCTCTGGGCCCTTCTGAACTGTGTGGAGACTTCTGTCATGTGGCCTATGTAACCTGACCATCGCCATGACTTACTGGCCTGGCCATAAAGGACCTCACGTTAAGATTAATGCCCAAATTGTGGCCAGATTGCAATGGCTCTGATCCAGCAAGTCAGGTGCCCCTGGAGTCCTCGATGGTTCTCCGAGGGGTGGTCTCTGACGAGCTGGGGCTCAGGTTCGCCCAGGATCTTCTCCCCTCCACTCTGTGAGGTGACTCACCTGGTCCCCTGCCTGTCAGCTCATCTAGGAGGCAGGTGGCCTGGGAGTGGTTCAGGCAATAAGGGGTGCATGGTCTGCAGCAAATTTTAAAACAATGATAAAACCGACTGGAGGTCAGTCTGCTTTTATGATCACCCTGCAGTGGGAACTCTAAACGATGGCAGAAATAGCATACTCCTTCCCGCCAGGGTGGTGCTCTCCCATGTAGCCCCTCCCTTACTCAAAACATTTGTCACAGCAACTTACTCACTGTCTCGTAATTTCTGGTGACTTCTCTAGATCATTTACCAGACCATACCTTTTTTGGATTTTATATTTGTGTTTTTCAGGGCCTAGCACAGAGGCTACAATAGAGGAGGCATTAAAAATTTATTGAATTAATAAATCAGTGGATTTATTCAATTTACCAGAATATCCTCTGGCAGGAAATCATCAGTCAAAAAAGCAAGCGGTAAGAAGACAAATTCATAGTAGGGGTTTATTTAAAATAATCTTGTGAAGCATATTCTAAGGCTGCTAGAGACTCAGCCAATAACTTATACCTGGCTTCTATTTTTATGGTATTGACAAGGAATTAATGCATACAGAATGTGAATGTGAAGCCCTTAAGATCTTGAATTAACAACGAAAAACTTAATTCATTACTATTTTTTACTTGGCATGTGTGAGGCCCGTGCTATGGAGTAAAGCAGGAAAATGGACTGATATATTTTATTGAAACTTTCCACAGTGAGAGTGAAATTGTTCTGGTGAATATTGAACTGCTAGGAAACCAAGTCATCCAGGCACAGAATTCTGTGGGCATTTCCTGGGATAAGGTGGCAGCTTCGCCTCGCCGCACAGCCCAGCTTCTGCTCCATCAGGGATGATGCCTGGCGCTTCAGCCAGCTGACGACACATCCAGCACTCTTGCAGGAGAGCTCTGAATTTCTGGGTCCCTTGCTGTTCATGACAGAGATCAGACGGTTTTCACCCATCTGGACAGATTTTATTCATCTGCGTGTGTGTGTCACACGTGCACAGAGGAAAGACTTGCCTGGTTTCATCAGCCAGAGTCTTTAAGGAACACGTGAGCCATCTGTTTTCTTTGCAGGAGAAGCCCTGGGGTGTGCCGCCTTTGATCTGGGCAGGAGACAGCCCTGCGTCAGTGCCGAGTGGGATGGGCCACCGCTCAGATGCCATGGATGAACTCACTGAGACTGGACGGGTCAGTAGTTACCTTGGTTTAATAATTTAAAGCCACATTTTAGTGAAAAGCCATTTGCTTCTAACGCCTGTGCACAGTTAGCTGTTCAGTGACATGATGTGAACTTCAGTTTGTCAATATGGTAAGTGTTCCCCAGGGCAAGACTTGCTGATTGGGCAGGAAATAAGGATTATTTCATTCCTGTATACATGTCTCTAAAAAATTTCATAAAAGTTGATGTGAAAGAGGACATGGTCGAAAATGTTCAAGAAGTCTTTCAAACTAGGCTCTGGTGTACAGACTCCGAGCTTAACCCACGTCTAGCGTAGTCCAGCCCCATCAGGTTTTCCCTTTAGGCTCTGTCTGTGTGCCATGAACTGTGGAGAGACGAGCAAGGGTTCACAGTCAAGTCCAACCACTCACAGAGTAGATGGGGTGAACGTACACATATGTCACCACAGGAGAGGTGTGTGCGTAGCTTGGAAGGACGGAACAAAGTCGTGGCTGTTCTCATGCTCCATGGGTTGGAGCCAGGCAGGCCTGCTGCAGAGCAAGCCCACGGCTCTGGCTCCCCACGCATCTCCCCCTCTGTCTTCAGTTTAGCCTGCTGGTCGCCCACATCATCACAGCGCGAGGGGGCAGTGGGAGACCTCTGTCACTGGTCTCTCCCACTCCACATCCCTCTCCCCTTGCTGGGGGCTGGCCCTGCTGACTTCCAGCTGAGCACCAGGCCCAGAGGGAGCTGACTTGCACAGGAGCACCATCCAGCTCTCACGTGGAGGCAGGGCCGTTCCCTGTAATGACCCGCATTCCACATCGCTCTGCTGGCCTGCCGCGCCGCTTGCACCCTGGCTGAAACGTATGTCAGCTGTTTCTGAGGAGAGAAGGACTCTGAGGAAGAAGGCAGCCTGCTCTTCTCTGTCCCAGAGATGCCTGGACAGGAGGCAGGGGTGCAGCTCTGGGACGGGGGTAGAGGGAAAAGGCTGGGATGGGTCTTGGACCTTGGACTGCAGTAACTGGAAGCCTTAGGGGTGTCTGCTTTGGAGAATTTTGGAAATAGGCAGGCTCTTCTCTTTCTGCAAGAGTGGCGTTGCTGGAGGCAGAGGAATGAACACAGCTTCTCAGCAGCTCCTGACGGGAGGTCACTGTGGTCAAGGAATAGAGAGGGAGGAAGCAGACCCGGGGGAGCCCCAGGCCCCCACACTGCAAGCAGCTTGACCTTCGACAGCTTGCTTAATCTCTCTACGTGCAGCAAGGGATCAAAATACTGGGGCAATGGCAGTTCCCATATCATTGGCTGTTGGACGTGCAAGCACATGCTTTTTGTTTGAATGCCATGCAATCCACAAAGGGTTACACAAATGTTATTTTTATCCATGTGTCCATTAAAATAGTAAAACATTGGATTTGCATTTTTCTATCTCTAACGATGCTGTGGAAGGAAGGAGTCGATGAGTTGAAAGTCAAACCTTCTCAAAACATCTCATAAAAGCAATACTGTCACCTGGTGATCAGGCATCCCGGACACTGTGACAGGCATTGCAGATGTGCGTCTGTCCCATTCCCAGCCAGGCCAGGCCCTGGTATCAGCCAGACAGTGTGCCGACAGGAACCTGCAGAAATGGGTAGACAGGGACGAACAGCACTAGATCCTCGTGTGGGCAGGAGAGATCTCCCCCTCAAAGTCAGAGGAACTGCTTTCTCACAGCCTGTCCCACTCCCATGGCAGAAAGGATGGGACTCGTTATTTTAAAATCTCTTAAAAGATTTAAAACCCACCTCAACTAGGATCCTGCATGGAAATTTCTACCATGATATATCTCTCAAAGACTCATTCTCATTTCAAAATAGCTGAGTTCATAAACAGCTACGTGCAGGGTGAACTCGGTTCTTTTCGGACGTGTTCTGGGGAGGTAGGCATCTAACAGGGAGAGCCGTGAATGCAAGACTTGAGGTCAGCACCCTGGAGCACGGGCTTTTCTGGTGACTGTATTTGTAGACAAGGTCTAGTAAAAATCACTTGTATTCTTAGAGACCTCTCTGTCTGGGGCGGGAGCACTTCTGCCTTTGAGGGCAGGCACGATGATGTCCCAGCTGGTGTGACAATCACAGGATGAGCTGGTTTACAAAATGCTGAGAGCGGGGGAGAGGGACACAGGGAGAGGCAGCACAGGGTGAGGGCGCTGACTCCGTGGGCTCTGGGAGAGGGGCAAGGGGCCGGGCCCTGTGGGACGCTCCCTGGAGGAGGTCATGAGGTGAGGCAGGCTGCTGGCTAGGACCTCTCCCATGGGTGCAGGCTGGCAACCCCCTCCCCACCCCCAACTGCAGAGCCTGTGGGCCCGCAATGGGGCCCAGATGCGGCAGGGCTGGTCCTCCCAGGGGAGGAGTTCTGACTGGTGCTGGCCTGGGGTGGTAGTCGGGTGGTGGAGGGTCAAGCAGGTGGGCTGATGCCCCAGGGGAGGCGTGGCCCCAGGGGACACATCTTTTTTCCTTTCTGTCTAGAACTAGCCTGCTGAGGGGTCCTTCAGGGACATCTAAATCCAGTCTAGCTTGAGGAGGAACTCTGAAGACTCCTATACGTTGCTCGTAGTAGGGTCTTAGTAAATATTTACCAATCTAATTTGTTTACTTCTTTCAACAGAAATGCAGATGGTCACCCATTTCCTTAATTTTTTTCAGTCAATTGACACATTTCACTTTATAATTTTTATTTATTTATTCATTTTTTTGGTGAGGAAGATTGACCGTGAGCTAACATCTGTGCCAATCTTTCTCCACTTTCTATGTGGGATGCCTTCACAGTACGGCCAATGATTGTCTGCAGGTCTGCGCAGGGATCCGAACCCACCAACCCCAGGCCGCCCAACTGGAGCCTGAGAACTTAACCACTGTGTCACTGGACTGGCCCCTTACTTTTTAATTTAATTTAATTCTTTTTCCTTGAGAAAGATTAGCCCTGAGCTAACTGCTGCCAATCCTCCTCTTTTTGCTGAGGAAGACTGGCCCTGAGCTAACATCTGAGCCCATCTTCCTCTACTTTATACGTGGGACGCCTACCATAGCATGGCTTTTGCCAAGCGGTGCCACCTCTGCACTGGGATCCAAACCGGGGAACCCCAGGCCTCCGAGAAGCAGAACGTGCAACCTTAACCACTGCGCCACCTGGCCGGCCCCTATAATTTTAAAAATAAGTTCACAAGTTCAGTTTGAGGGGGCTCTCCTTCAAAGACACACACTATGATGAAATGGAATTGTGTGGCCCGTTGCAGGTGTATCTGAACACAGGTCTGAGGTGGAAAAAAGGAGCTGGAGTGTCTCTCTTGGTCCTCCTGACCCCCGCAGCTGACTGTCCCCTCCCTACCGTTTCCCCAGGGTCGTCCCCTTCTGTCCTGCCTGTACCCTGTCCTGGGGGAGGCGGGGGAGACGGAGAAAGGAAAAGGAAAGAGGCAAATCGGGAAGAAGAAGAGAAATAGACTGACACAGAGGGCTGGGAACCGCGCGGAGAGAGGGCCAACCTGGGTGAGCGTGGGCCGGAATGCTTTCAGCTCTGAAAAAAGTTAGTGCACTGCGAAACTCTCTTCTCTTTCTCCAAAAACAATCCCGGTGAAAGCACGGTGCACCAAAGCCTGCCAGCCGCTAGCCACAGCCCTTAGACCCGCTCCCCAACGCAGGACAGAGCTGGCGGGCTTGGGTGCGGGGCCAGGGTGGACAGTGGCGGCACCCCCCGTGCTACTCCCACAGCTGGGCGTGGTCATGGAGCGTTTTCCCGTCAGTGTGACACAGGCCACAAGTCTGTGTCCGTCCACCGTCCGTCACCGCCTCTGAGACACTGCATGGGGAACTAATTAACCAGACGAGGGGTCTCCAAAGGCTGGGGTTCTGAAACTGACCTCCCGCTGGTCACGTGGGGCTTCGTGCTCCTGGGTGCTGGACAGTGAGGAACCTCTGCTGTGTGCTGCCACGGAGCCCTCTCATAAAGTCAAGATGCTCTGCTACCTAACTGATGCTGACTTGGTGCAGGGTTTTTATTATTTTACAAAGTTGATGCTATCCCTTTGAGTGATAAGAAACCAACAAGATCTCTTGGTAGGAGTGGCCCAGAGCCGCCAGCATTGTTGTCCCCTCTACCTAAACCATTGGGTGCTCACGACGCGGGACTTTGGACTACAGTCAAGATTCCACGTGTTTCCTGCTCTGGGATGTGACCTCCGGTCCCTAGGGCTCTGAGGAGCTCTGGTGAAGAGGTGTGTAGGGCACTCGGGGGTAGTGAGAAGGGAGAGGGAGGTGTGTTCTCTGCCTGCCATCTTTTCTCACCAAGTGGCTGCTGGAGAGGGGCCTTGTGGGCAAGAGGATATGCGGCCAAATGAGAAGCAGCAATTTGAGCTTTGAGGGGCCAGCCACCTGTTTCGCCCCTCTCCCCGCTGCCGGCTCCCTCTCTTCCTGCTCACCATGTCTCTCCTTCCCTCCTCTGTTCCCTGCTTTCTCCCACCTCCTTGGCTCATGCTTTCTACGTGTTCTCCTCCCTTCCTCCCAGCACAACTTGTGATATGCCACCCCCTGTGATGGACGGGGCCTGTCCTACATGGCTCCTGTCCTCAAGGGGCTGCCACACCCACTGCCAACTGCCCTCTTCCAGCTGTGGACAGGTCATTCACTAGCTGAGAGGACCTTCCAAGGATGGGTCGCTTCTTTGTAACTCAGGACCGAACAGGTTAGTAAGTCAGTGAGGCACTCAGCTTGTATGCAAGAACTGTCGACCTGAGAAATAGAAACCAGTTTACAAGGCAAAGAGTTTATTTTGAATCAAAGAATTGCAATTCCAGGAGCGCAGATTCAGGTAGAAACCCAAACAGTGCCCCACTAGAGAGTGAAAGTCAGGGGCTTTGAAGGCAAAGGAAGGAGGTTGTATTATGAAGAATTGTCATTGGAGTTGGGGCAGAGAGCTGGTCTTGGCTACACATTGATTGACTATTGAGTCTGTTTTCAGATAGTGCGCAGTCCTCAGTCTTTGGGATCAGGATGTCCGTTCTCCTGCTGACTTCTCCAACGATTGCTCGTGAACAGTTGTTGTTTTGGCCCAGTCCAAGGTCCAAGACAGCAAGGCAGTTTCTCTGGAAAAGCAGCTCTGACTCCATTTTAAAATGGCTGCACTATGGTCAATTTTGACACAACTAATCTCTTGTCTCCACAGTACTATTGGGAAAGTCTGTTTTTTGTTTCTCTAGATGGTTTGTCGATTTGAAATAGCTGCAGTGCCCGTAGCAGTGGGGGTTAAATGCCACCCACAACTCATCGGTGCCCTGTGTCTGTCTTGCAGCCTGCAGAGCTGGCCTACTTCTGACACTCAGCTGTCCTAAGTCCTGGCCGCATGTTGGAATCACTGGGAGCTTAAAAAATTACCAATGGCTGGTCCCACCCCCAAGACTTCTGATTTAGATGGCTTGGATGGTGGGCTGGGCGTCACTATCTTAAAAATCTCTCCTGGTGCTTCTCATATGCAACCATGAGGCAAACCACTGCTATAACCATGTGCAATTAGGAAAGGCAGGGGCCAGAGAGGGCAGGGGGCCTGGAGCAGGAGTGGGCCGTCAGACCCCTTTGATCTGCAGTGTTCTGGAATGGTTTCACAGGAGTCTTCTTTCTCCAGTAGATGGAAACCTTGCTCCCTGGCTTCTTTATTCACTCAGCAAACATAAGGTGAGACCCTAATAAGTGTCAGGCACTAGGGAGACCCTTGGAGAAGACACAGAGGCGGCTTGCACAGACCTTACAGGCTCTCAGGGAAAGTGGAGCATAATTTAATAAGGACTAAGTACCAGCCCAGCGGAAGGATGGGCTAACTCAGCACACACATCTTTGAAGCAGGGCTGTAGAATGCTTTTTAGAAGTTATTATTGTTATTCGACAGTGAGAAGGTTGAGGGGTTTGGACCAGGTTGTGAGCTCTCAGTTACCTGAGCTCAAGGGGTGACATGGCACAGGTTCCCCCAAGCTCCCTCCTCAGATGTGTCTAAAGAGGCTCCCCCCTCCTGCTAAGGGGATGTCCTGCCTTTGCATTCTGAGATAAGAGATAGAATCTCTGGAATTAAAATGTTTCTACCTCCTGCCACCTGGATCTGACACTGAGTCCTTAGGAGTGCACTGTGGGTCGTTGCCACTTAAGTGTGGCCTGTAGACAGCAGTGTCAGTGTCACCTGGGAGCTTGTTAGAATGGAAGTGCTCAGGTACCACCTCCAATCAACTGAGTGGGAATCTCTGGGAGTAGGCCCAGCAAACTGTATTCAACGTCTTTTGGGGCGACTCACATGCATGCTCTCATTCGAGAAGCCCTCCCAGAGGTCGCTGACTCTCTTCCTGATGGGGTAATGTGCTAGGTTGCATCATTCTCCCCGATTTTTCATCCTCTCTGTATCCATACCCCTTGCCATGGGACTCTGCAGTTCTTCCCACTAAAGTAGGAGTATATTCCCCTGCTCCGATGATGTGGGATTGGCCAGTGAGAGTCTTTGGCAATAGAATGTGGGAGGAAGTGACAGTGTGCCAGTTTTGAGCCTAGGCCTTAACAGGCATTGCATGTTTCTACTTGCCCCTCTGGGAGATTCCAATGTACACATGAAAAAAAAAATGCCACCACTTAGCTGCTACCTCTTCAGCCTGGGCCCCGGAATGACCACATGGAGCAGAGCCCCTCAGCTGACCCGCAGATCTGTGACCCTGAGAATAAATGCATAGCATGTTTGCCACTGAGTCCTGGGATGGTTTGTTATGCAGCAATAGCTTACTGACACAGTTGATTGAAGCAGGTTTTGTATATCTAGGCAGACAAGGTTTGGTAGTTCCCCAGAAGTCAGATATTGGCACCAGGAGGTAAGGCTAGCAGTTTGAGGTCAAGTGTCAGGGGCCCAGGGTGAGGCTGTCTGTGTGCTGTGGCCCTTAGGCTCCCTGTCTCATGAATTCCCGGCAGCTGCTCCTGAAGCTTGCTGCCTCATTCTCCTGGTATGACTTGTTTAGATCCCCAAGGAACTCTGATTAACTGTGCCATAGATCACAGAAGCCACCACGGCCTTTCATCTGAGTCACTGCAATAGTGTCCTAATAGCTCTCCGTGCTTCACACACTCCTCCTGTCTGTTGTCAACAGAGCAGCCAGATTTATCCTTTTAAAATCGAAGTCCGGTGGTGCCGCTCCTCTGCCCCAAACCTTTAAATGACTTCCCATTCTACCGAGGGTAAAACCAGAGTCCCCGCCATGGCCTACACGAGCCTGTGTGTTCTGGGACCCTGCTCCCCACTGATCCTCATTCCTGTTGTCATCTCCTCCATTCACTCCACTGGGCCCCTCTCACTTCTTGCAGTTTCTTGACAAACCAGCTTGCTCCACCTCGAGGTCTCTGTGCCTGTGGTTCCTCTCACTGGACCATGCTTCCCTCGTTCAGGGGAATCTGCACGGCTGTCTCCCTCATGTCGTCAGTTACCTGCTCAAATGTCCTCTCGCCAGAGAAACCTTTCCCGTGAGACACGGAACACAGCAATCCCCCCACCCCATCGCCACTCCTTCCCCTAGCCTGCTTTATTTTCCTGTTGAGTCTTTATCTCCATCTGAAATGTAATCTACTTGTCTATTTTCTGATGTATCACCTGCTTCCACCCTCCACAATATGATATTCATGCGAGCAAAGAGCTGGCTTTTCTCACGGCTGCGTCCCCTGTGCCAGTGCAGTACAGATGCTCAGTACATATTTGTTGAACATAAGTGAATGAGTCATCAGCTAGACCGTGGTTTGGGAACCTGTGTTTCAGAACATGACGTCTAAAGCTGCCCCTCGGCCTGGCCCTGGGGAGGAAAATTTCCCCCTCCAGGACGTGTAAGTGTGCCGGAAGCCACAGTTTACTACGTCTAATGAAACACTGTCACAGGACCGTTTCAGCTCAAAATTCTTCTGATCTGATACCCTCTCCCTGTCAACAAAACTACACTGGATGCCAGTCTTGAGCAGAGGTTTTTGGTGAGCACTGAATAAGAACAAGGGGCACGAGGTGGGCTGATAACTTAGGGGTTTCAGGTAATTAAACCAGTTGGGCGGCACCCTTCTCGGTTTCTGCCTCCTAGAGGACTTCTCCGGGAGTCAGAGGCGCTCCCAGGCCCAAGGCCCTTCTCCCAGGGCCAGGCCTGGAGGGCAGGGGCGGCCCTGCTCTCTGGACGCTCGTCCCCTGCGGGTTGAAGCGCGGGCACAGGGGCGGGCTCGGCTGCAGTAATGACCCCTGGCATCTCGGATTCAATACAGACCAGCCGATTTCTTGCTCCCATGGCAGTCCGAGGTGTTCAGGCGTCTCTTTTAGTGGCCCTTCTGCAACTGGGACTCGGAGCCCACGATGCTCCCACGTCACCTCTGTCTCTGGAGGGCTCCTGCTCCCACGCCCCGCGCAGCAGGATGCCCGCTCCCAGGCGCGGCCCTGCGGCCTCTGCCCCCAGCCGAGGGGAGGACCCAGCATGCGGCGCGAACGCGGCTCCAGCCGCGGCTCAGGATGCGTCTTCCTGCATTCCGGGCGGGGAGGTGGCGTGGGGCAGGCACGGAGCTGTCTCTGTATTCCTGTAGGTGAGGGAACGTGGCCCTGCTGCGGCCCGTTAACTGTTGAAGACACAGTTAGCTCTTAGAGGGCCCCTTATTTCTAGTAACGTAAGAGGTAAGCGGGAACTAACCCAGAGGTCGCGGAGAGCCGCGCCAGGTTGCGGAGCTAGGAGCAAAGAGCGCAGCCAGCCCGCGCAGGCGCGGGAGGGAGACGGGGGGAGGGCAGTGAGAGAGACACTGCGGATGGGCACAGACTACCTGCGTGCGAGCCGTTTAGATGTGTGTGCAAATCATTGGGACCCTTATTGCTAAATGCTTGTCACAAATTTGAGTAAATGGCTGGGACAGAGGCGTGGTGTTGCTAGTGTTTGTTAGCAGCTTGCATTACTCGGCGCTTCTGATCATTCGACCTGGAAGGGTACTGAGCGATCACTGAATCCACATCCTTTCCTGTTAAATACGGGGTGACTGAGGCGCAGGGGAGGGGAACAACATCCTCAAAATACACCCAACAGAGCCCCCCCCCCCCCCCGGCCTCCCCGCGCGCCCCAGGCCTCCTCTGGGGTCACTTCTACTGGTCATTGATGTCAGCCGTGCCCCAGGGCTTCCGTGCGCCCGAGGGTCTGTGCTGCCTCTGAGCTTCAGCCATTGCCTGGAAGCGAACCTAAAGGAAGTGAGTGGGGTGTTACATGCACTGTTACCATTGGAGGGGAGGGAGCCCACTTCTCGCCCTGCCGGGTGGCACCGGGCAGGCAGGAGCTTTCCGTAATAGCCTTGGGGACAAACATTTGGGCAAAGGTTCTTTGTGTCCTTTTTGGGGCATTTGATTAGCTTCCTTTGCTTTGTCTATAGTTTTCCTGGAATAGGCAACTGTGCCTCTCATCACAAAGATATTAATAAAGCAGTGGAAGGAGAACAATAACCAGGGGTGGAGCATCTGACCGGGAGGGAGTCGGTGGAGAGAGGCGAGGGCACTGCCGTGAAGGAAAGTACGGATGGAGAGCAGCCAGGGCACTTTGCTGTGCCGCGGAAAGATCCGAAAGATCCGTTTCCTAGGCGTAGCACACTGTGATAACAGGAATTTTCTATGGTGCCCTGGGTGATATGAAACATAGCTTATTGTTATTAGAATATATATGCTATAGGATATTATATATTATTATCTGGTATGAAACATACCAGAATTAGCTGGTAATTCTAGGAAGAGCATTGGGAATAATTAGCAGTCACTTGCCAATCACAGGGGCAAGTCGGCCCATCCTGCCCGCTGCTAGTTCGCAGTCAGGGCAGGGAGAGAAGACGGGAGAATGAGCCTCAGTGACAAACTGTCCGACTCTGAATAACCCTTAGGAGAGCAAGGTGCTATTTTAGGAAGACACTCTGGGGACAGCTCCACAATGGAAAATCCTTGGTTCTGTGAGTCTGGGTTGAAAGAAATGTGGATTTCTTTTATCTGGGAAGCTTAATCACAAAGTGAAAAACATAGCCTTTCTTCCACAACGGGAAAATTTAACTAACATGGGGCAAAGGAGGCTTACTTTTTTTAAAGCCAATAAATGAAACTACCAATGTGTCAGTTTGGGGAAGCCAGTCTTTGGTTTTATCCTAAATGAAAACTTGTAAGGGGCTGGCTCCGTGGCCGAGTGGTTAAGTTTGCGTGCTCCGCTGCAGCGGCCCAGGGTTGGGATCCTGGGCGCGGACATGGCACCGCTCATCAGGCCACGTTGAGGCGGCATCCCACATCCAACAACTAGAAGGACATGCAACTAAGATATACAGCTGTGTACAGGGGGAGTTTGGGGAGATAAAGCAGGGGAAAAAAAAAACAACTTGTAAGGCAGCAGGTGAGTTTATCCTGAAGGAAGCCTGTGGGACCGGCAGCAGCAGGCATGTGGCATATGTTTGTGTGCGTTTGTGTTGAAGTCCAGGAAGCCGGGCTCGGGGTGATGTGTAAACACTGGGAGAGGCAGGAAACTGGGCTGCTGGGTAGGGCTATGCCCAAGGAAACTCAGGCACATGTGTGCCTCTTGGGAGAGAGGAAGGTAGGTCCGGGGGCTGGGGGGTGGGGATGGGTAAGAATGCAGTGGGGTCTGTCCCACTCTCCAGGGGGCACCCAAACCTGCAAGAAATACTCTGCCCAGGGAGCAGTAGGAGGAAAAGGGGCTAGGTTTTCTTTTTGTTTTTTTTTTTTAATTGAGAGAGAATTGACGCATAACATATTAGTTCTAGCTGTACAAAGTGATGATTCAATATTTGTATATATTGTGAAATGACCACCACAATAAGTCTAATTAACATTCATCACTTCACATAATTACAAACTTTTTTTTCTTGTGATGAGAACTTTTAAGATGTACTCTCTCAGCAGCTTTCAAATATGCAGTACAGAATTGTTAGCTATAGTCACCATGCTGTAGATGACATCCCCAGGACTTATTTATCTGATAGCTGGAAGTTTGTGCCTTTCGACCCCCTTCACCCATTTCGCTCACCCCCTAGTCCCCACCTCCAGCAGCTACCAATCTGGTCTCTGTATCTCTGAGCTTGGTTTTTTTTTAGATTCCACACGCAAGTGAGATCGTGCAGCGTTTGTCATTCTTTGCGTGACTTATTTCATTTAGCATGATGCCCTCCAGGTCCTCAAAGGGCTGTGTTTTCTGAGGTTACTGTGTACACTGGGTGCATGGGGAAGTGAGATGACAAAGGCTGAGAGATGTCATCCACTGGAGGAGCGCAGTCACCCTCCAGAAGTACCCTGCCTCGAGCAGTTTAGGGACAATATAGAATAGATGCCCAAAGTAAAAATGGTGCCAGAATGGAGCAGGTCCAAGCTGAGCGGCGCTGTGTGTAGGACCTCACTCTGACCATGCGGGTGCGCTGTCCTGCATTTTTTTCAGGCAGAAAGTTCAGGTGGTAACTGTAGATCTTGCACAGTCCCTGCGGGCTGGACAGCGAAGGTCAGCAGTGATTGGGAGCTGGAGCTTAGGAGGGCAGAGGGCTCGGTTCTCCTGGGACCTAGGCTGGGTGACAAGTGTCAGACACCATATGGACCGCTGGGCTACAGACAGCAAAAATTACCAGGTGAGCTTTAAAAAGCACTGATGCCTAGATTCCAGCCCGGCAAGACTAAAGCAGAATCTCAGAAGGTGGGAGTGGGACCCAGCCAACATGGGTCTAAAGGGAACCCACAAGTGCTTACAAGGCAGTTAAGGTGGAGAAATACTGTTAGAGGGCTTGGGAGATTGAAGATCATCCTCTCCAAATTCATGTGCACCCAGAGCAGGAGGATGTGACCTTGTTTGAAATCAGGGTCCTTGCAGATGTAATTAGTTGAGTTCATACTGGAGTAGGGTGGACCATAAGTCCAACGGCTGGTGTCCGTATAAGAAGAGGAGAGGAGGGCTGGCCCTGTGGCTAAGTTTGCATGTGCTGCTTCTGCAGCCCAGGGTTTGCAGGTTCAGATCCTGGGTGCAGACCTACACACGGCTCATCAAGCCATGCTGTGGTGGCGTCTTATATGCAAAATGGAGGAATATGGGCACAGATGTTAGCTCAGCAACAATCTTCCTCAAGCAAAAAAGAGGAACATTGGCAACAGCTGTTAGCTCAGGGCCAATCTTCCTGACCAAAAAAAAAAAAAAAAAGAAAAGAAAAGGAAAAAGAAGAGGAGAGGACATGTGGAGATGCACATGGAGAAGAAGGCCATGTGAAGATGGAGAGAGATACTAGAGCGATGCTGCCACAAGCCAATGAGCGCCTGGGGTCACTATAGGCTGGAAGAGGCAAGGAAGGATTCTCCTCTAGAAACTTCTGAGGGAGCATGGTCCTGCTGACACTTTGATTTCTAACTTCCAGTTTCCAGGACCATGAGAGAATAAATTTCTGTTGTTTTTAAGCCACCCAGTTTGCGGTAATTTGTTCCAGCAGCCCTAGGAAAATGAACACAGAGGGGATTTACAATACCTGGCTTATAGGGCCTTTTTTTCTAAGGTGCAAACAGATTTATATCCAAAGAACCTCATTGGGGGCTCATATTCTCACAAGAAGGGCAGAATCTAGGCAGCCTTTTCATCTCTGGGTAGCTGCAGGGACATAGATTCTCTAAATAAGGGCCCCTCAGGGGTCGTGAGGCTGCCTTGTGGAAGATGCCCTCAGCGGACAGCTGGTTTGGAGAGGAGTCCAGCAGTGTGAGGGGTGTCACTGCCCTGTGGTCTCTCAGAGCAATGCGGGCGTGGCTGTGACTGTTTGTCTGCGGAGAGGCTGCCCTGGAGCACAGCCACAAGGAGACACTGTGAGTCTCCCTCTCGGCCCCCTCCAAAGGGACGTGCGGCTATTTTCCAGGTGACTGTGCACTGGGGAAGGGAAATAATGACTTTGGGGGATTATTAGCTGCTTATTGTGAAACGACACTACTTCCTAGGGACTCAAAATGCTGCTGTGGTCCATCCGCTAGAGCGGGGGCTATTGGGGCCAGGTGGTTAAGAGGATTTTGACTCAGATCCATTTCACGGTGGGCCAAGTGTGTCTCTGGACCCATCCTATGCTGATATCCCCAGTTCTTTCACACATAATTGGGATGGACGTAATCAGCAACTGGCAGAATCCCCACATTTTTCCCTGATGTGTGGAACTACCCAAGGACTATTGTGATGGGAAAGGTCAAGTGGAAGATTCTAGAACTGCCTCTATGCATTATGATATTCCTGGAGGGACTGCAGCGATTAGTGCCACTATCAAAGACTTGAAAGTCAGAGGTCGTGAATCCTTCCATTTTTCTGTTTAACTTGCCTGTGTGGCCTGCGCAGAAGACAGACGGATTTGGGGAACAACAGTGGATTCTTGTAAACTCAGTCAGATGGTGACCCCAGTTGTGGTTACTAGTCTAGATGCACGTTCTTCTCACATCCTCTGGTATGCAGCTAGCAAGCTGGTGGATGCTTTTTCTCCTCAACCTATTAATAAAGATCACCAGAAGCGGTTTGCCTTCAGCCGGCAGGGCCAGTGCTGTGCCTTCACTGAACTGACCTAGGGTGACAGCAGCTCTCTGTCCTCTGTCATCATCTAACCCTCGTCTCTCCATCCCACAGGGCATCACACTGGACATCGCATCACGCTGACTGGACCTAGTGAGCAGGAGGCGAGTTGGAGAGAAACCGACCCAAACACTTCAGTAAGACAAATGTGAAACCGACGGCAGAAATAGATCCCACAAAAACTCAGGAGGCTTTTATCTTGGTGAAAACGTCTAGGAGTCCAGGGCTCCAAAACACGTTGAGAGAGAAGTTTCTGCATCCAGCACTTTCTCCACTAAGAAGGAAACACAGAATCTAATGGGCCTTTTTAGATTTTGAAGGCAACGTATACTTTGTTTGATCACGTCACTCTGACCCATGTGTTGAGTCACCCCAAAGGCCACCAGTTTTGAGTGGGTCTCATAGCAAAAGAAGGCTCTATAGTAGATGGCTATGAAAGCTGTGCTGCCACTTTGTCCTTGTGAGAAAGTATGCTTCCGTGACACTTGGTGTGTCTCTGACATATAAGGTGCCATAAAGCTGGGCGTGGACAGCGTTCCATATCGGATGGAAGTGAAATGGACGCTGCTGGGCTTGCGTAGGTCCTGAAGGCACATGTGAGTTACACAAGCAGCAGCTCAGGTGCGCATGGCTCCTAGTTCTGCTACATTGCTTTCTCTCCCTCAGCCTCCACTTACGGCGTCACTGGGGACTGCCTATGACCTGTTTACTGGGAGAGAAAACTTCAGTCTTACTTTACGAATGGTTTTGCATGACATGGTCACCCAAAGATGGATGAAGTAACACATGGGACTTTATATGCTTCCTTGGGGAGAGACTTAGTATGTCTTTGTTTGTATGAGAGAGAGTTGCACCATGTTAGGTGAAAACATTTACCTTTGTCTTTATTTGGGAGTTAAAAATGGTTTAAAAAGGTGTATATGGATGTCCAGTTGGAAGGGGGTGGACTGGGGTGGTTTTGTACTTTGTCAACTTGGCAAAGCTGGAACTATGCTTTCCAGAACCGTTGCATGGGTCTGAGTTAGACCCGTACAAGGAGAAGGTTGTGTGACTTTTGAAAGGTAGAAAGAAAGCAGCAGCCGTCGCTTTCTGCAGATGGTCGTGGTTAGATGTGGTGAGAGACAGATACAGAGACACACTGGTTTCTGGGCTGTTCTCTCTGTTCCTCAAAGAAAGTTGGTCCAAGAGGTGTTAGTGGGGCCCACCCCTACTCCATATTCAGCTTATCTTCCCGACTGCTCACCCTGTTGGCCAGCAGCGACCCAGGCCCGCCTTCCATAGGCTTCTCCACTGGCTCGTCTCTGCGGCCTGCCTTCGTAGTGGCCGTGCTGAGTTTCCCAGCAACTCCGGCAAACACCGACTTGTCCGCCAGTGTGGGGCTTCAGGCGGTCTAGTTAGAGACTCCCTCCTTCAGATCCTTGTTTCCTAGCTTTCCCCACAATTGTATGAGGTGTTATTTCTATAATAAATAAGAATTGATACTCTGAGCTTGAGAGGGAAGGAGAGTCACCAAATCCTTGAAGAAAGGACAGCAAATCTGGCCATTCTCACCAGAGCACAGCAGGAATGAGGTGGCTGACTGTCTGCCTTTTTCACCTCTCACCCAGCAGGCAGCACAGCCAGCTCTGGAACCTTCCACGTGCACTTTTAGGCCATCGTGAGGGATGCGGCTATGCTTCCCCAGACAGGAAGAGCCCTCGTGCACACTGGTCTTGGCGGTAAGATTGTAGTTATGTAATCACGTCAACAGTAAAATCTCGTGTGTGCGATGGAGAGACGAAGCTTCCAGATTACATCAGTGGGTGGATTGTTGAGGTCTAACCCTCCGGCAGCCCATATTAACTGAAAATTTAGCAATAAGCAATATATGAGTTGGGAGCCCTCAGGGGAAACTGTTGAAACATGTTTCTGGCATCTCCAAATGCCAAGAGGTGACCGTTTTTTTAACTTTTTATGCCCTAAATATATGTTCATGGAGCCGGGATCGTAAAAGCAGACCTGTAAGATGAATTTGGAAATATTCCTTATCTGGACCCAAAACAAACAAACAAACAAACGAACGAACGAACTAACCCAGGGCCTTATTAAGGTGCACTACAGGATTCTAGAAGGTCTTAGTTCCAGAGATCCTTAAACCTGGAACTTTTAGAAAATTAACTGAGCTCCATTAAATTTGGCTATCTTTGCAGGGCAAGGGGACTTCTAACGTTTAAGTCATGAGAGAGCTTCGTTACTAAACTAGAAGTGTGGTGTTTTATAAGAACTCTGACCAAATCAGGCAATCTAAGTTCTCATCTGGGTGTTCCCAGAAGAGTCACTTATTCCCTTCAGGTCGAAGTCTCTTCCTCTGTGAAACAAACAGCTTGGGCTGGGTCAGAGGAGCTTATCTCCCGGTCCAGCCTGATCAGCCGCAGACCTGGGGCTGGAAGAGGGTGCTGGGGATGACGCTGCAGTGGCCCAGCGGGTGCTGGTCATTTAAGAACTGACTCTTTAGACCAGGATCTTGGATGTTCAGCTTCGCCACTTACCAGCTTTGTGATTGAGTTTCGAATTCCTCAGTTTTAAAATAGAAATACTGTAGAGCCTGCATGATATGGTGCTCGTGAAGGCTAAGCCAGGTGCCTGTCAGATACTTGGAAGAGTGCCTGGCACGTGGTAGCAGCTCGAAGAAAGTTGATCATTGGTATCAGTATCAGTATCAGCATTAGTATTCATGCTATATATTACCTACTGCCAGGTTTCCAAATGCCACTCTGTGCTTTGATGGCAGAACCAACTGTGTGCATCTTAGCAATACTGATTCCTGGATTTCGAAACTGGAGATCTGGTTCAGTAGGTCGAGTTTGGGAACAGAGATCTGTATTTCAAGAAAGTTTTCTGGGTAACAACTGGTAGCCTTGTTCTGAAATCCTTGCTCTTAGCCAACACACACTCACACACTCACACACTCACATACTCAGGTAAACACTCTCACACACTCGCATCTACGTAATGAAGTTTATTTAAAAATAGAATTATAATTTGAAAAAGAATTCCTTGAGCTCACAATAAAATGAGTTTGCTTATTTGTACCCCTGCCTCATTTGAAGGATTGGAAGTGGCAGAAAGTGCTCTGCGGCACACTGAGTAAGCCTCAGTTAGAAGTGCTTCGTCTGACTTTCGAGAAGCCTGCAGGAAAGCCTGGCGTGGAGGAATGCAGGGGAGATGGCTGGCATCTGGACGTTCCTTCCACGTGATGGCACACATCTGGCTCTTTGGGGCCAGTGGAACATTTCCCTTCCAGTTTCCCTCCAGATGTTTGAGGATATGAAGATACAGCCCAAGGGGTGAGCAATTTATCAAGCTTCACTGATCAATTACAAGCCGATGCGCAGCAGAGCCCTTGCTGGATTTCTTATGCTCATTGTGTATAAATGCCCAGGCTTTTTCACGCAGACACACCCTGCACAACAGGCCTTCAGTCAGACGGTGGACTTTTTCATCCCCTCCTCCTTGTATGCACACACCTCAGGGGCCCAGAACTAAGTGAGCGATTGGTGCACATGTGCAAGTGGACATCCTGGAGCCCACAGATGGGTGGACGGTTATTTGGCTTCTACAGAATCCACAGTAAGTTAATACCATTCAAATTCCTGCCCAGCTGTGCTATGCCTTCTCAAGGTTGCTGAAACTGAATTCAAACGCCAAAAACATATGCTGGCCGGGCTCAAAGAGCAACTGCTGATTGCAAACACCTGCTTATCAATGCCTAAGACATTCTGGGTGACTTTGGGGTTGTTAATTAAGTGAGGTAATCACAAGAAATATCAGTCAAACTCCTTGCCCTTGCACATGAACGCACACTAAAAACCGTTTTTTAAAATCTATTTTTATTTTTTCTGCTTTTTCTCCCCAAAGCCCCCAGGTACATAGTTGTATATTTTAGTTGGGGGTCCTTCTAGTTGTGGCACGTGGGATGCCGCCTCAGTGTGGCTCGATGAGCGGTGTCATGTCCGCACCCAGGATCTGAACTGGCGAAACCCTGGGCCGCTGAAGCAGAGTGCATGAACTTAACTACTTGGCCACGGGGCCAGCCCTCAAAACCATTTTTTTTAAAGCACTAAGAAAAAAAAAAATCTCTGATGGAAATGCTCAATGGTCCTAAAGATGGAAACTAAATTTTGGATTTGAGTTTTACAGATGTCAGTGGAAAATGCCACATAAAGCAAGACACTGTGCAGTTAGGATTTCTTGCCTCCTTGGGCACAGTTTCTGAAACAAGGGAGATTAAGATCCGTGGCCATAGAGCGTCTGGTACAGGTATCTTAAGGCCACAGGGAAAAAAAGTCATGCAGGAGACAAATCTGTTCCATCAGTCAAGGGCCAAATCAAATGCTTACAGTTCAGAAAATAGCCCTTGGGCTTCGAAGGGGCGTGGGCGGGGTCAGAGTCAGCTGCCCGACCCTCAAAAATTCCTGGTGGGAGGCAGTTTGATCCTGGCAGGTATCCAAGTTCCTCAGCTTTGCCGAGTGGTTCTCTGAGGGCAGGACTGGCCTCAGCAGCACGGGTTAGGATCGTGTGGGCGAAATCTGAGCAAAGAAGGTGGTCCTGCCATGTGGAGGGAATGAAAACGTGCTACACAGGAATCCTTCAACAGGCTGCTGGGGATCAGGCAATTTCACGTTCTGGAGTATTTTCTTTCAGTGTATGCCACTAAAATAACCGCCGGCTGGAGGTAGTGCGGGTCAGCAGGAAGTGCCCTGGCTCAGCCCTTGGGGCTGTGTTCTTGGCCTGCTGCTAATTTCCCATGTGGCCTTGGCGTTTGCTCTATCTCCTGGTCTCTGGTCTCTGTTTCCCCCCATCTCCCTCTTTAGCAGCTTCCCTTTGCAGGAGGCATGCTTAGCAGAGCTCTGTTCTCTCCTCCCTTCCTTTGTTCTTGTCTGTAACCACTGCCCCTGCTGAGTAAATCAGTTTGCTTGTGCTGGTTAACACTTTCCCACAGCCCTTCCCAGCGCAATGATAGCAGGCAGGGCGTGTGTTTGAGGGGCAGGGGGGTGGGTAACGCTGCTGCATGCCTAGATTGCCACGGGAACAAAACCACAGAGGTAGCTTTTTCTATTTCTATCTTCTACAGTGTAGCTTTTTCTGAGATTCAGCCCTGAGCAGAGTTGAGGATCAGAACATTCTGAATTCAGAAAGAAATGAAATAAATGCAGTCAACAAGGATTTCCCCTGCTCCCACCAGTCCTGAGAGCTGGGCCGGGCCTGGTGTCGGCTGCTGTTGTCTGAAGCAGCATTTTCCAAACACCCTCACCTCAGAAGATGCTCCAAGACACCAAAGCTCTGGGCTCTGCCTGGGCTCACTTCTCTGACAGTTGCTGTGCCCCTGGTAGGCTGAAGAGTGGGGAGTCCCGCAGCAAAGAGAATGATTTAACTGCATGTAACTAAGATCCCCAAACTTACTGACTCCCCAGTGTTTCCTTTTCTGGAACACTTATGTGTAGAGTTGTGTACGTGTGAAGCACAGTTTGGGAAACTCGGGCAGTAATCAGCAGAGTTGGGAAAGATCCTACAGCAAGCAGGTTAGCAGGTTAGCAGTCAATGCTGACCAGACTCTGGCAAGGAATGCGTGTCAGAGGGACCTGTGACATTCTTGATTGTGTTGCCCTTTCGGGTGGATTCTCACTTGCAGCGTTTCTCAAACTTTCCTTTCATTATCACCTCCCTAAGGGAAAAAATTAGATTAAATTTAGATTTTCTCTAATGAGAGAAATGAAATACTGAGAAATAAGATTTTGTGAATAGCAGTGAGCTTTGGAGGACCACAAACTGTTACAATAGCTGAGATCTTTGGCCCCCAAGAATCAATTTTTGCCCCCTTCGGGGTAGTTCCCCACGGAGAATTCCCCACGGAGAATGCATGCTTTAGAGATCCAAGTAGAGTTTCAAGTGAGTTTGCCCGGTTCAGAGGGCATGTACTTGACCTCTCCTCTTTCTTTTGCTGGAACAAGTGGGAGAATGGGGAAGTTAGAGGGGTGGGGAGAAGAGATGATTTGGCCCCATTGTTCCCACAGATTCTGAGCAGGTTAGAAATGAGTTTTCCAGTTTCTGATAAAGAAAACAGATTCAAGACTATTTAATATGTGGAGGTGATATGGGATAGGTTTTAAGAGCAAGGGTTAAATCTTAGCTCTGACGATTGTCGGCTGGGTAACCTTAGGTAAATTACTTAACCTTTCTGGGCTTCACTTTCTCAATCTGTAAATTGGGCATAATAGTACCCCCTTGGGTTTTTGTGAATATTTAATGATAAAATTCATGAGTTGTGCATGGGATGGTGCCTGAGACCTATTTAGCTTTCATTGGAATCCCCGTTTATTCACTTTTTATAATAAATTACTAATCTGATTATCTAATTTCAGGAATGTCAAGTGATAATATGTCAATACTTCCTATATAACACTTGTATATTTTTACTTGTTGGCGGGGGGGGGGGGGGGGGGGGGGCGGGGGGGAGGGCGGAGGTGCCAATTTCCCTTTTAAGGAAGGATTAATGGCAGAGTGCTAGGCTTTTGTGGTTGATAAACAGGAGAGCTGTGTTTGGGGTGGCATTTTTCTGCAGCCTTCCAGTTAGGTCATTTTGTGAGCCACGAAGTTACCAGGAACCCAAGTTTTGAACTTTTGCTCTATTGCTTAAAACCTGTGTGAGCCAGAGCAAGTTACTAGACGTTGCTATGCCTCAATTTCCTCTTCAGTGAAATGGGAATGATCATGCCTCCCTTACAGCATTGTGACTCAGTGAGATAATGCTTGTATGAGCATTGCGATTTAGTTTCTAGTCCTGCTATAGTGGACGTTGTTGATTGCCTACTGAGTGTCAATTCCCACCGCTTTTCCTCTTGCTGACAAAAGTTGTTAGGAAGACTATCAGTCTTGTTGGAAAGCTACCCAGTGCAGTCCATATGCTGTGAATGGTGCTGATTCCACACCTAACTTTAGTGCAAGCCAGTTGGCACATAGCTCTCCCCTGGGTGATCTGAGCAGGGTTGCGCATAGGGAGGTGTGCTATTTCCCACCATGTGTGAGCAAGAGCACACATGGCCCCCGTCGCTTCTGGCAGCCGTCTCACAGCACAGGGTGACCTGCTTGCGACGAAGCCCGCAAAGTGGAGGTGGAGCAGAGAGGCGGAAAACGGTTGCATTTCTGATGGCAGCGCTAAGGCACTTATCAACCAGCCCTGATGTACAGGGCTGATGTTACATTTTCACATGTAACCTCCTGCTGGGCTTCGGGCTACATGTTGTGTAACTCAGTTTGAGTCCAGTTTAAAAGTATCCCAACGAATGTATCTATTTTTCCAAAAATCATTGCAACTTTGGGTTTATTTTATTTTTTTCATTTATTCATTCATTCACTTTTTTTCCTGAGCCCCTATGTGACTAACATTGTGGGAAATATAAGGAATTTAATTCTCAGCCTACATCCTCAAGAAATGCAAATTAGATAGAGCTGTATCTTTCTGTGAGCAGGAAGGCCAGGGATAAAGCCACTAGGGAAAACCCTTCCCTCACTAGGGAAGACCCTTCAGGGTCCACATGAGCCAAGGCACTGAGGCAGAGTTTCTGGGGGACCATGAGCAGGTCAGCTGGGTTGGAGCATTCATGTAAGAAAGACAAGGCTAGAAACTAGGGAATCTTGAATGCCAGCCCAAGGAGTGTGAAATTTTTTTCAAATGGCAATAAAAATTCATTGCAGAGTTTTGGGCTATAGAGTAACAGGATGAAAATGATATTTTAGGACCAGTATATTGACAGAATTGTAGAACTGAGACACTGAGGTTGGAGAGAGAAGGGCCAGTTTCGAGGGTCTGTTACCTCCTCCCTTCAGCCCTTTTGAAATGATGAAGACGTGCAGGACCCCACAGTGGAGTGATGGTTCCGCCTGCCTCAACTCCAGTGTTTCCAGTCACACAGTTGGGTTATCAGTGAGAGCCACCCTTTGAACTAAAGTAGGATGTGAGGATGTGAGGACTTGCCTCTTCTTACATAGGAGATTTCTTTTCATTTTACTTTGTTTCTCTCAACTTTAAGTGTAAAGTTGAATTCCTTACAATCCTCAGCCCCGGGCAACTGAGAGGGTTGAAGGACGGTTGGAGTTTAATGTTCTAAGGTAAACCAGCCTGTAATTCAGATGGTTTCCTGGCTGATCTCTTTATTGTCATTATCATTATGCATATTCTTAAACATTTAAGAGAATCCAAACGTATTTAGACTATTGGCTCTGCCTTTAGCTCGGTGAGAAAAAGAAATCTCTGCCCAAGTCTGAACACGTTCTAGTTTTCCAGATCATCAGATTTTCAAAGCCTGAATATCTTGTAATCACCTTCCAGTGTATTTAATGATCTGATTTATTGCATTCATTACAAACGGGGGCAACTTTCCAGTTATATCATTAAATGGTGTTCATCCATTTTAAAATAGCTCAAGGCTTTTCTGTAACTGGTTAGCGACTGTAAATATGCCCATGTCCCAGTCTTCATAGAGACGGTCATATATTCACCGTTAATAGATAGTTCTAATTGCTTTCTGAATATTTATTTTTGCATTTACTCATGTAATAAGTATTTGATTGTCCACCATGTATTGCATCTGTTACCAAATGCGGCAGTCATTCCTAATCCACTTCATTACTTCCCTTCACTGTTCAAACATGGGTATCCTGACCATGGCTTCCTGAGCCTGCTGTAAGACCTCTTGGTCCAACCAGTTGTCAAACCCAATGGAATCCTTAACTTGCACCACGACTTGGTGGTGCTGGGTACCATTGATCGCTCTCTCCTCGAACTGCTTCCCTTGACCATGATGACATTTTGCCGTTCTTCTCTTCAGTGTTGGCATTCTTCACAGTTCTGATCTTGATCCTTTTTTCTTCTGAAGCTCTGGCTTTAGCTGAGCAGTCTCATCCTACACGCTTGATGACTCCCACGTCTTTCAGGGATGACCTTTCCCTGGAGATCTGACCTCTGCCCCCACCCTACCCTCGGGTGCTGCTTCTCAGTCTCTATCTGAAAATGAGTCATCATCTTCCCTAAACCCTCTCTCTTCCCATATTTTCCGTCCTGGCTAGTGGTGCTTGTCACCAACATTGGCTGATCCATTACAGGGTTCATCCATGAGACAGATGCTGCAGATAACTTTTCCACCTCCAGTAGCTTTCACTGTTGATTGGGAGGTGGGTAACAGAGGTGTGCAAAAAAACACATTGAAGTTTGGTCTTATACATTAGAATGGCTTCCCTAAAAACATAAATCTCCTTAGCTTGAGATCTTTCTAGATTGATAGAAAAAAGGATGGATTTAGGCTTCTTTGTTGGCGGGCCATGAGGCACTTTGCTTCTTTGAGTGACCTCTGTCCTGGGTGTCAAGGAAGGGGAAAGTTTGGGAATTTGGGCCTATTCCTGGGATTTTGTCGGGCTCAGAGTAAGTGCATTCCAAAGATGGGAATGGTGGGGTTTCAGGAGAGTTCCTGCTCCTGTTGCTTCATTTCTTGGTTCTCCAATGCAGCTATTCTAAATAGCTTCCAGTGGCACAAAGTTATACAGGCTGTGCTATGCCTTTGTGCCTTTGCACAAATTTGCGTCTCTGCTGGAAATGCTCATGTATTCATTCATTCACCCATCAAATATAAGTGAAGGGATGACTCAACAATTCCACTCCTAGGTATGTGCCTGAAAGAGTTGAAAGCAGGGGCTCAAACAGATATTTATACACCCATGTTCATAGCAGCATTATTTACACTAGCCAAAACGTGGAAGCAACCCAAGTGCCCATTGATGAATGGACAAACAAATATGGGATATTTGTGCAATGGAATACAATTCAGCCTTAAAAAAAGAATGAGGGGCTGGCCCTGTGGCTGAGTGGTTAAGTTCGCGCACTCTGCTGCAGGTGGCCCAGTGTTTCATTGATTCGAATCCTGGGCACGGACATGGCACTGCTCATCAAACCACGCTGAGGCAGCATCCCACATGCCACAACTAGAAGGACCCACAACGAAGAATATACAGCTATGTACTCAGGGGCTTTGGGGAGAAAAAGGGAAAAAAAAATAAAATCTTAAAAAAAAAAAGAATGAAAATCTGATACACATACAACATGGATAAACCTTCAAACCATTATGCTAAGTGAAACAAGCCAGACCCAAAAGGACAAACATTGTATGACTCCACTTACATGAAATATCTAGAATAGGCAGATTCATAGATAAAGTAGCTTCATACAGAAAGTAGATTAGAGGTGAGCAGGGGCTGAAGGAGGGGAGATGGGAGTTATTGCTTAATGAGGACGGAGTTTCTGTTGGGGATGATGAAAAATTTTGGAAATACATAGCGGTGATAGTTGTACAACATTGTGAATGTCATTAATACCACTCAATAGTACGTTTAAAAATGGTTAAAATGGCAAATTTTATACTACGTATATTTCACCACAATAAAAACAATATATAAATGGAGGAATGACATCTCCCGTGATGGTTCTTAGTGTATTTGTAGACCCATGTGAGTGGGGTTTCTAGGGTGGGAGCCAAGCCTGATTTGACTGTGTATCCTGAAACTCCACAGAGGAAGGACAAAGAAGGAGGGTGTGGAACTGGGTCTTGAAAAGCTGAGAGGTGAGAAGTGGTGGCCTCTTATTATGTGAGACAGATCTTTTTATTTTATTTTTCTGAACTCAGGTTCAGAGTTGGTTAGTCCCTTTTTGCTCTATAAATGTGGGATTTTATCACTTTTTGGCATGGAAGGGGCAGAGAGAAAGGCTGTCCATGGGCTGGCTGGAGACTTTTCTGGCGCCAAGCTTTGGACCAGCGGAGATGCAAGGCACAGTTTGTTGAGGGCATGTGTTGGAGCTGGACTTGGAAAAGCAAGTGAAGTGGGCGGAGGAGACCTTGATTCTCAGCTCCGAGAGTGTGCTTTGAGCCAGAGGCTGAAGTTTCCTGAGTAGGGCGGTGCCATAGGAGAGTGTGGATTGAGGGAGATGCCCTCCTGGGGACCAGTGCACAGGATACACACTTCCTGTGCAGGCTGGACTCTTGCAGGCAGCCTCCAGGAGGTGCACGTGGCCTCGTGGCTTCAGTGCGTGGCCAGGCGCTGCCCATCCACAGGTTGTAATTATGTTGATCAAAACTGTCTTTTCCCTGGGGGAAGGATGAGTCTTCTTTTTCATCTTCACTTTTTCCTAAAAGAAAGAAAAAGAACAAAAACAAAAAAGTACTTCTCCCTATTTCCTTCAAAGCACTGTGGCATCTTCAGATCTGTACTTGAAAGCTAAAGCTGATCGTAATTTCCGATGGACATAATGTGCATTTGAAATTCTTTTCCACGTCAAATTAAATCTGTCTTGGACTGATTTCCTGGAAGTGTTTTTCATTAGAATAATAGTCCTCGGCTGAGAGATCAGAGAATCAGATTTCACAGAAGGGGAAACAGAAGCAGAAACAGGGCATCCTCAAGCACATCCTCAAGGGAGGTACCCAGTGATTGCTTTGGGGGAGCTTTGCTGGGGAGAAACTGTCCCTTCTCTAGGTTTGTCCCCAGGGAAATGACGCTGGGTCCAGTGGGCCACCAGTAACTTCAGTGACAAAAATCTTTGATTTTTAATTGAAAATGTAAAGAAGAAAGAAATGGAGTTCAACTAGCCAACCAACCAATCAACAATGCAAGTTCTTTGTGCTCCTACTGGCTGCCCATCCTTCTGGGGGGCCAGGAATATAATGGTTATAAGACAAAGTCCTTGAAAGAGAGTAAAGCTCACAGGAGGACACTCGAGGGACCAGCAGTATTTGATGATTTTTTTCTGGTCTTAAATATGTCCTTCTGTGTAGTGCACATAGACATACTTTGCCTTACCTACCAAGGGTTCCAGAATGGAGGAGGAAATCCTTCTGAAATTTTTTTTCTTCTCCCCTCTGAAACATGGCTTGTTTACTGTAGGCTGTTAACGGCCTTGAGAGTGTCTTTAATCCTTAGCCAGGGTCTTTAAATATAATACATCAATAGCAGGTAATTATTCACTTTGAACTCTTTGCTCCTTTCCTCCGTACCCTGCGGGGTGAGGGAGGGACTTTTAAGCACTGTAACAGATTCTTCCTATTAAAGTGTCAAAACTCATTGGGCGTATGTCAAGGAATTCCTTTGCTGACTTTAATCTGTCTCCCTTCCTCCCTCCTTCTATTTCTAACTCTCCCACAAGCTTTGTGGATTACTGCTTTGAGGGCTAGTTTTCTTCCTTTGGAGGTTTCTTTAAACGAGCAGCACCTCAGACCGAGGAATCTGCCCCAGCATCCAACCTTGTTGCCCTTAAGAGTTGCATGCAGTTGAGTTCATTGCTCCTGGTTTGTCACGTTATTCCTGTTTTGAATGTGTCCAAGAGAATCCTGTCAAATTCAAAACTTCCTTTTTCCCCAAACTGATCTTTGATCTGAGAGGCCTAGACACAACTGGCTCTGAGCAGCTTGCTCTCTGCGCATTGGTGCCCTGGAACTCCTTTCGAAAGTGTCTCGAGGCAACACGGTTTACTTGTTCTGTTGGCCAGGGTTGGTGTTGGACGGCCTGGTTGTTGGCTCTTGTGAGCTCCTGGACCAGCCCTGCTCTGAAGACAGCGTTGTCTCTAGGGAGCTCTCCCCACCTTCTTGAGCACTGTCTGCGAGCACGGGTTTATCTCCCCTACGGAAGTCACATGCACAGCTTCCTCATGTTTCCCTTTCCAACAAGTTGGAACAGCCAAATGATCGCTCTAACCTTATTGCTAAATCAGTGCACTTAGTGGTGAAGTTTGGTATTCTGTTCAAATGAAATCTTCATTGTCTATCCCAGGCACCCTTGCATGCGTGAAGGGATTTTCCGGACATCAGCTAAAGTGGTACACCAATTAATGTAACTGCTGCCCACTCAGAAAGCGAGGGCCTGTTTGTATAGAACAGGTGGTCAGGAATTCTGTCAATACTTCCTACCTCAGGCTCTCCTAAGGGCATGAAGTCAATAGCGAACTAGGAACTAATTTTAGGTTTAGGAGGTTAGCCAGATTTAACCAAAGGGAAACATTGAGGATGTTACTTGACATTGAAAAAGTTGCCCACATTTCTATACCCAAATAGTCAAATTGGATAATTGAATTCTATGATGTTACTCAAAAGATTTTCTTACTTGCTAACGATAGAAATTCACTTTGAATGTAGACATAACAAGATCTAACAGGATGTTCTGGAGTTTCACTGGGGAATAATGACTAATGAAGTGGAAACTTTCACTCTTAAATCTGATTTCATCCTTGACCTTGCTCGTGAGCTTTGGCCTATTGCCTACTCTTTCAATATCTGTTTCCCCATGATTATGATGGTTATACAATATCAAAGGGGCCTTTTACATGTCATGGAGAATTTATGTGTTAAGCAATATGTTGATATTGAAGAGTGTAGAGGAATTCAGACTCTGTCTATACAGGATGTCAAAATGTCCTTTATTTTAATCAATGTGGTTAAAAAAAGAATCAGTGTTTGGATATCATGAAGATCAATGAACTAGTGGGCTGCCTGTATTGTTCCTTTACCCAACAGTGATTTTGGCACCATATGATAGAGCTGGAGTGCTCGACATGCAAAATTAACTGAAAAGCAAGGATAACCCTGTGCCGGTAACCTCCAGGCAGCTCTGTCTGTTTGTCCATGAGTGAGCTCAGCACGGAGGGCTTGCTGAGCTACGAAAGAAAGAAGTCACATTGACAGCGCCCGTGTTTTTGAAACTTCAGCGAGCAGAGGGACATCTGGTAGAGGAGATAGCCACAGCTTCCTGTCCTCTGCTTTGTTATTCTTCCCCCCATTCTGATTACAGGGTAGGCTTCCATGGGCTGCCCTAGCCAGCCGGGGGCTGGAAGATGGAGAGTTACAGGAGGGGGTAGTCGACCACTTTAATTACAGCCCAGGAATCTTTGGGGTGTTTCTTTCTTTGGTACAATTTTCTGTAGCTTTATTTGCATCTTAAGGAATCGTGGATTCTTGTCATCACGATGCTGAGTTCCCATAACTGGCTGACTTTCTCCCTGAAGAACTTTCAGAAATGTGGAATTCATCAGCATGAATTCCTAAACAAGTATGAAGAGTAGCCATAAATATTGATTGATTGTTAGTTTAGTGTCAGGATTAATTCTTTATCACATGCTTGAAATGTGTAGGATGTTAATAAGCCCCATGTAGCTGACTACAGGGTATTAAATCAAACACCTTAATAGATTTTTAATCATTAGAGTTAATTTGTTAATATAAAAATAATTTATTAACATAAACAGAAGATGACAGGAATTTTTCCATAAAAAATGGAATGAAAAGGATTACTGATAGCCTTAGAAATAAAGATTTTAGTGAATCTAACTAGGAATAAGTAAATATACGTATTAAAAAGAATCTCCCATTCTGCATAGTGAATACATGTAAAAGGAAAAAGGACTGGTGTCAGCTTCATTAATATAAGGAATTTTAGCAAATCGCAGGCACACCCCAAATTATAAAAACAAGATTATTAACATCCTGCACATTTTTAGTGCTCAGACCACAGGAACAATGATCTGGGTGAGTCAGAATATTGTTTCCAATTCTAGATGCCATGTTTCTAGAGGGACGTTGTGAACTCGAGAGTAACAAGGACAGGAAGGTAGAGGGGTCTGGACACTGTCTCAAATGAGGATAGGTTAATGTATTTTATTCTGGAGAATACTCAGAGGATATGGGATATTTGCCCTCAAACAATTGAAAGACTCTTTTGTAGAGAAGAGAATAGGCTTTTTTCATGGGAGAATGGCTAAAATTTCAGAGAGAAAATTCCTTTCAATATACGAAATATCTGTCTAAGAATATAGCGTTCCAGCTCTGGAGCGGACTGCTTCTTGAGCGGTGAGTTCCTGTGCACTAGAGACTTATGTACGCACACCGCACGCGCGATGCAGGCCAAGATGTTCATCTGTTAAGAGGGAGTTTGGACAAATGATGGCAAGCCCCTTTCTTTGAATCTGGGTATGGATTGATTGTCCCTTACCTCCTTTTCTCCATTTGCTAGAAGGCTCCCATCAAACCTATTCCTATTACTCATAGTATTATTATGAAGATAAGTGTTGAAGTCTAAACTTTAAAAGAGAATAAAATCACGACATACAATTCTAAATGAACATGTGCCAAAGACTTTACTTAACTCATTAATTAACGAAGGATTCACTAGGTGTTACAGCTGGTTCAGTTACTGCATCTAGAGGCAGATTAGGAGTGATGAAATGAATTTACAAATGGATGCAAAGCTGGCAAAACTGGTCAGTATCCGTAGGATGATAATCAATTGCATTCCACTGGATACAATTTGCATTTCTACGGATAAGAATAAATTTCATTACTCTGTTTTCTACAAGCTAACCTTTATCTCTACAGAGTTGTGAAATAGTCTAGCCAAAGACAAACATCCCCAGAGGAGTGTCCAGCATTCCCTTGAAAATCTGTCCAGTAGTCTCTTCTGCCCATTTCAGAATCTTTCACTATTCTTTTTTTTTTTTTGGTGAGGAAGTTTCACCCTGAGCTAACATCGGTTACCAATCTTCCTCTTTTGCTTGAAGAAGATTGTCCCTGAGCTAACGTCTGTGCCAGTCTTCCTCTATTTTGTATGTGGGATGCCTCCACAGCATGGCTGACGAGTGGAGCAGGTCTGCGCCTGGGATCTGAACCCTCGAACCTAGGCCGAGGAAATGGAACGTGGAGGACTTTAACCACTTGGCCAGTGGGCCAGCCCATCCGCCATTTTTCTCTACATGAGTTACCATATGAAAAGTTCTCCTTAGAGTGCCTGGCAAAGGGTAAGTGCTCAATAAACATTATTTATTGTTATCATTGTTGTTATTTTTGCCCAAGTTCTCCTGGGCAGATGAACCACTTAGTGGCTGATGTGAGGAACTCTTTCACCAAGGTTTTGACCACCATTTTTTTTCCTTCCCTTTGTAAATATTATACACGTATCAGGCTGCCTACTTTTTTCCATCTTTCATCTCTCACAGATCAATGCTTTTTATGTTCAGAAATCCTTTTCCAATATGTGTACAAAAATCTTGCTTTTCTGTGATTATTTCCAATCCTTTCACAGTTACCCATTGTAGGGAAATTTCTCTCTGACTCAAATTTGTGGTTAAGTGTAAGAAAAATTCTAATGATGTTCCTCTGTTAAGGAAAGAACAGACTAAGTTTTAACTAAAATTACAAATGATAAAGTTTAGATTCAGTCATCTCAGCAAACGAAAGACAAATATCCATTGTTTTGCGTTGCTGAATACTCAAAGATTGACACAAGAATAGCGTGCTAGAAGATTTACATATACATATTTAACTTGCCTCTAATTTCATATCTACGTCTACATCTATATCTATCCTCTATCTATCTATCTATCTATCCTCTATGTCTATCTATCTATCATAGATGCGCCTGTGAGTATTTAACTTGCTGATAGGCAAATTAAACACTCACACGGATACCGCTTGCCAACGCCGCTTGAGTCCTGTTGTCTGTGGCTCTGAACCACTTTTGTATTTTGCGGCACTGTTGTGTCTGATAACTGTGGTTCACAGGTGACTTGTGTCCAGCCTTTCTCAGAAATCCACACCTGGGTTGGGGAAAGGCAGTAGGACAGAGGAAAGAAGAAGCTAGAAAAGGAGGACAGCGAGAACATGAGAGGGCGGCAGGTGCTGCATAGGAACCGTTGCTATGAAGAAATATGGACAATGTTTCACATAATATCAATTTATCCAGAAAGAAACTACCATTGCCCGGGATGGAAGTATCCCACTATTGAAAGAAGTGAAATGTTTGTGGCATGAAACAAGCTGTGCAAAGACTGACCTGCACATGGGTGTCTGGGTGGTGTCTGGGTGACAGGCAGCCCCGCAGGTGGCCTGAGGCAGTACTGAAGGTCGTCTTGCCCTCGAGTGCTTCTAGCTTCTGTTTGCCATGCTGATGGAGACTCAGCTTTTCATTGTCGCAGGACAATAGAACTGAGATTTAACATTTTATGATTTTGGTAACTATCTCCTGTACTTTTTTCCCCCAGTAATTTTATTGAGATCATAATGTTTTATAACATTGTGTAATTTGGGTGTACGTTATTATTTATCAATTTCTGAATAGACTTCATCGTACTCACCTGCAGTAGTCTAATTTTTGTCCGTCACCATACATATATACCCCTTTACCCCTTTTGCCCACCCCCCAACCCTTCCTCTCTGGTAACCACTAATCTGTTCTCTTTATCCAAGTATTTGTTATCTTCCACATTTGAGTGAAATCACACAGTATTTGTCTTTCTCTGTCTGGCTTATTTAATTTAACATGTGAGGGTCCATTTGTGTTGTTGCAAATGGGACAATTTTGTCTTTTTTATGGCTGAGTAGTATTCCGTTGTATATTACATACCACATCTTCTTTATCCCATCATCAGTCTATGGGCACTTGGGTTGCTTCCATGTCTTGGCTATTGTGAATAAAACTGCAGTGAACATAGGGGTGCATAAGTCTCTTTGGATCACTGATTTCAATTTCTTTGGATAGATACCCAGCAGTGGAATAGCTGGATCATATGGTATTTCTATTTTTAATTTTTTTTCTTTTTTTTCCTTTTTCTCCCCAAAGCTCCCTGGTACATAGTTGTATATTCTTTGTTGAGGGTCCTTCTAGTTGTGGCATGTGGGACGCTGCCTCAGCGTGGTTTGATGAGCAGTGCCATGTCCGCGCCCAGGATTCGAACCAACGAAACACTGGGCCGCCTGCAGCGGAGCGCGCGAACTTAACCACTGGGCCACAGGGCCAGCCCCTATTTTTAATTTTTTGAGGAATCTCCGTACTGTTTTTCATAGTGGCTGCACCAGTTTGCATTCCCAGCAGCAGTGCATGAGGATTCCCTTTTCTCCACATCCTCTCCAACATTCGTTGTTCATTGTCTTGGTGATTATAGCCATTCTAATGGGTGTAAGGTGGTATCTCATTGTAGTTTTGACTTGCATTTCCCTAATAATTAGTGATGTTGAGAATAGTTTGATGTGTTTGTTGGCCGTACATGTATCTTTTTTGGAAAAATGTCTGTTGGTATCCTCTGCCCATTTTTTTATTGGGTTATTTGCTTTTTTCTTGTTGGGTAAATGATTTGAAATATTTTGTCTCAGTTGGTGGGTTATCTTCTCATCTTGTTCATGGTTTCCTTTGCTTTGCAGAAGCTTTTTAGTCTGATGTAGTCCAATTTGTTAATTTTTCTTTTGTTTCCCTTGCCCCAGTAGACATGGTATTTGAAAAGATGCTGCTAAGACCAATGTCAAATAGTGTACTGCCTATATTTTCTTCTAAGAGTTTTATGGTTTCAGGTCGTACATTCAAGTCTTTAATACATTTAGAGTTAATTTTTGTGTATGGTGTAAGACAATGATCTACTTTCATTCTTTTGCATGTGGCTGTCTAGTTTTCCCAACACTATTTATTGAAGAGAATTTCCTTTCTCCATTGTATGTTCTTGGCTCCTTTGTTGAAGATTAACGGTCCATAGATGTGTGGTTCTATTTCTGGGCTTTCAATTCTGTTCCATTAATCTGTGTTTCTGTTTTTGTACCAGTACCATGCTGTCTTGATGACTATAGCTTTGTAGTACATTTTGAAGTCAGGGAATGTGATAGTTCCAGCTTGTTTTTTTTTTTTCCTCAGGACTCAGAGTCTTTGTTGCCCCATATGAATTTTAGAATTCTTTGTTCTCCTTCTGTGAAGAGTGTCATTGGGATTCTGATTGGGAATGCATTGAATCTGTAGATTGCTTTAGGTAGCATGGACATTTTAACTATATTGATTCTTCCAACCCATGAGGATGGAATAGCTTTCTGTTTCTTTATATCTTCTTCAATTTGTTTATAATGTCTTATAGTTGTCAGTGTATAGGTCTTTCAGCTCTTTAGTTAAGTTTATTCCTAGGTATTTTATTCTTTTTGTTGCGATTGTAAATTGGATTGTATTCTTGATGTCTCTTTCTGCTAGTTCATTGTTAAGTGTATAGAAATGCAACTGATGAAAACTCTCAATAAAATGAGTCTAGAAGGAAATTACCTCAACATAATAAAGGCCATATATGACAAACCCATAGCCAACATCATACTTAATGGTGAAAAACTGAAAGCCATCCCTCTGAGAACAGGAACAAGACAAGGGTGCCCACTCTCACCACTCCTATTCAACATAGTACTGGAGGTTTGGGCCAGAGCAGTTAGGCAAGAAAATGAAATAAAAGGAATCCAAATGGAAAGGAAGAAGTGAGACTCTTGCTGTTTGCAGATGACATGATTCTATATATATCTTCTGTGCTTTTGATAGTTCTATCCCATTCCTGACAATTAGTGTGCATACTTTTCCTGCCTGAGAGGTTGGAGGAAAGCACACTCCTGCTCCCCTCAGGCCCACCTGTCAGGGGTGGCCCATCTCATTGCTTGCATAGGCAGAGCCAAAGTCCCTCCCCTGGTGACCTCATGGGTGCATTGGGACCACCCTAGAATATCTGTAGGAATCTGTAGGAATAATATATAGTCATCTCTTATAACATTTCAAATGCAAGATGATTAAACTCTTAATACACAACTTTTGGTTTAGGACTTTTTTTTTTGAGGATATCATTTGAGGATATTTTAATAATGCTTTAAGTGATGAACATTTTCACTGAACATTTTCAATCAAAAACTTGCACATGACATTTTCTGGGTCCATGTCTAGACACAAACACTGATGCTCCACGTGTGGTGCGTGCGGGTCAGGCTAGGGGAGAGCCTGGGTGAGGGTACTTTCAGTGAGTGAGTGTGTGTGTCTCTGGCTTGGGGTTTATTTTTATATCACCTGCTCACTCCACTCAGTTGCATGTGAAAAATCCCAGGATTAAGTTTTGGGTGTGGAAGAAGGCCAACTCAAAGGCCATTCAACCTAAAAATCAGGGACCTGGAGGGCTTTGTTAGATTTACCCAGACCTCTCCCAGAAAGATGTGTTCACGCATCTGGAGCAGACACTGAATGCCAAAAATACTTTCAGAAGTGCCGGGGGACTGTGCCATCTCCTGAAGAATTCTAGACGTGTAGGTATTCTTTAGTGAACTGTGTTTATTTTCTGTTCCATGGCAGTGAAACCTCTCTTTCAATACCCTTAGTGGCCTCAGTGCTCTCTGTCCTCTGAGCTTTTCGTGTCACCCCGGCTGCGGTCTGCAAAGCTGAGCTCCTAGTGCTGAGTCACATAACTGTTTCTGGTGCCAACACACGTTTTCTTTCACATTGCTGTTCACCCGGCAGTAAGGAAGGGAGATTGGCTGGTGAAAGTGTCCTGTGTCCTCTCAGTCCTTCAGGTTTGACTCAGGTTTCATAGTCCCTGTAACCTGAGCTCCCTGAACTGAGTGGTTTAGCGGTTCTGGTCAGATGACTGTTTTATCCTAACCTGTCAGCTGGCCAATCGTGTTTGGGGGGGGTGTGTTTACATAGATCTATAATTGGTATTGGGGGCTCATGAAGGTCCTGGAAGATGCCTCCACATGGATAGGCAATGCAGCTAGAAACTCTGCCTGCCACACTGTCAGCACCGCTTGATGGCCAGGCCTGAGGTCATCCCCGACCCAGCAGCCTGAGACCAAGGGTTCACTTTCCTGACAGCGGGGAAACTGACTGCCACGCCTTTGTGAGCCCTAGCTGTCGCAGGGAGGTTGGAAGAAGAGCATCCGCGATAAACAGGATAAACAGGAGCGTGAGGGAGCTTCCCTCGTAAGGCCTGGGGGCTGTGGAAAAGGGAGAGTTGTTTTGAAGTTGACGGTGGCAGCTATCTTTTACCCTGAGGGCCGCGAGCTGGGGAGGAGTCAGAGTGGTACTCCTAAGGCCCCACATTCCTAACTGAAGTAGTGTGTGTATGCACATTTTTGGTGTAGCTATTTATAAGCACACTTATGTCTCAGTCGCTGTGCTTATTAAAGACATAAATATTTTACCTCTTAGCAAAGATGAAAATAGTTTTCACAGATTTCCTGGCAGGCAGCAACACAACCTAATTAGCCTCTTTCATCTGCACGTTTCCACCTAGTAAAGTATTGATCTAGGGAACAGAACTTGTTTCAATGTCACATTCTCGAAAAGTATAAAACCAGGCTGGCCAGGGGGAAGGGGTGCTTGCGTGCCTTAGGATATTTGGCGAGGCTTTGTTGAGTGATGTTGAAATAGAAAGCCGTGACAGAATACAAGAGATGAAACTCCCCACAGTGTGAGGATGCTCTGCTGACCAGAAAAACGCCTTTCTTAGGGGCGCCCGATTCCTCATCCGAATTCGGTGTCATGCTATGTGACTGCAATGCCCTGGAACAATTTAGTTCCACACCAAAAACTCATAACCAAACTCTCCTTGGGTTGTAGAGGCCTTAGACCAAGGGTGGGAATCGGCTGGATCTGAATGCAGAACCTTGAGATTAAAGCAGAACTCTCCTGGGGCAGTGAGATGGGACAGTGGTCAGAGGAGGGAAGCCGGCAATGGATTAGGGCTAGGGTGAGGGGAGATGGCTCCTTAGCCTGCTGGGACTTCATAAAAAGGGAGAAGCAAGGAGGGGGTATTTCAAGGAGCAAGACAATAATTGCTCTCTTGTCTTGACAGGTCTCAGCCACCATGTCAGCACGCTTTCTGTATTTCCTCACCCAGTGCCCGCCACGACCTGTGCAATCGCCACTTCTTTCCTTTGCTGTATGAGTACGACCTGCCTCCCTAGGGCAGGTGTCACAGCTCCCCTCCTGCCGCCCTTGCTCCACTGTCCTGCTGTGTCTGGGTTCTCCTTCTCTGCCCTGCGCTGTGAGGCTGTGTCTTTGTCTTCTCCCTGGCTCACCCCAAACTGGAAGTGGAACTCTCTCTTCCCAGGCAGTGCTGACATGGCGCTGTGTGCAGTAGGCTTTTGTCACCGATGTGAGAGAAGGTAGTAGGCAGCCACAGTGCAGCCTCTCCCCAGCGCATAACCTAATTAGACAGCAGACTCCCCAGCTCTTAAAACCTCCTGCTGCTGCTGCTTTTGCCAATTGAGGTCTAGCCTCTCATGCTTGACTCAGCACTCTCTTTTTTACCTTTTGCTGCCTCCTTAGCAACTCCCCACCCCAGTCTTCCCTCCCTTTGTGATGGAAAGTCATCTGCTCTCGCTAACTCTTACCCCTAAAGCCAGAGCCTAGATCCACATAACTGAAGACCAGCGTTCCCTCTGTCCACCAGGTGCACGTGGTCTGCTGGCCTCCCACTTCCCATCAAGTGGGCTTCCTGGAGCAACACTTTCACTGTGTGTCAAAGGCAGCTTCCACACCGAGTCCCTGAGGAGGGGCTCAGCAGGCTGCTGAGGAGGGATGTAGGACACTTATGGCCCTGGACCGTCAGTCTCCAACCTGGATGACAGCCAATTCCACTCCACTCCCATCCTCTGCTCCACGCCTGGCCAGCCAAAGATCCAAAACAAAGTCACAGCACAGTTCACACCTCAGTGAATTGAGGTCATCAGCTCTGTCGTCCATTTAGGAAAGAAATGCCAGGAAGTGATGTAAGGAGACCAATGCCAACGTTTGCCATGCCAGCAAGTACAATTATTATTATTTTTTTCTAACCCACGCTTGTTGCAATTCAATCAAATTAATGCTTCATTTACTAGGGAATGTGATTTTGCAAGACAAACAGGGTAGGGCTACCCCAAAAAGTCCCAGGCCTTTGGCCACTGCCTGTTGGTTTACCCACACTCTTTTCAGCCCGGCTCTGACTGGCTGCCCCAGGACCCTGCCCTGGCCTGGGTGTTAGCGACAGGGAAACTGGCTTGTCTCGAACCCAAACTGACAATGCGGGTCTGGGAGGTGCCTGAAGGTGTGGGATTTCTGACGTCCGTGACCCTGGGATGAAAAGCCCATCCCAGCCGTCCTGCTGCTCACAGAGTCCGAGAAAGACGCAAACTTTCAGAGAGTCTTCCTCTTGCAGGATATATTAGACTTATCGAAATAAGCTTTCTGTTTAAATTGAAGAATGATGTCTGTACAGAAAACTGCACAGCTGTTATGTGTACAGTGCAATGACGTTTACAAACTGAACTCAGCTGTGTAAGCTGCACCCAGGTAAGAGGCAGAACATTCCAGAAACCTCCTAGTGACGCCTTTCAGTCGCAACCACCTTCCCCCAAGGTGACAGCCATCCTGGCTGCTGCCACTATAGATCCTTTTCTCTGGTTTTAAACTGTGTGTAAATGGAACCACACAGTGTGTGTTCTTTTGTGTCCAGCTTCCTCCTCTCACCACCACACTTGTGTGATTCCTCCACGCTGCTGAGGGTCATCCAGGGGGCTGCATGTCTAGAAGTTCACTCGCTTTCCTTTCATTTCTAAGCAGAATTCCATTGTGTGGATATACTATAGACACCATATTTATCCATCCTATAATTAACGGGCATTTTGATTGCTTCGTGATCTGGAGTATTATGAACAAAGTTGCTTTGAACATGTCTGTGGTAGACATGGACACGTATTTCTCTTGGCTCTATACCTAGGGGTGCAATTGCTTGGTCGTAGGGCAAGTGTATGTCCAACTGTGGTGCATATTGTCATACAACTTTCTTAGGGTTGGTACCAATACATATACTGCTTTGGCAGGGTATGAGAGCTCCGCTTGCTCCACATCCTTGTCAACGTTTAATATTGTCTGTCTTTTTAGTTTTAGCCATTAAGTGGAGGTATCTACAGGTATCCCATTGTGGTTTACTTTGCATTTCCCTGATGACTAATAAAATAGAGCATCTTTTCATAGGTCTTTTGACCATCTGGATATCCTTTTTTTGTGAAGTCCCTGTTTAAGATTTTGCTCACTAAAAAAAAAAAATTGTACTATCTTCCTTTGTCTAACTTACTTGTAGGAGTTTTTTCCTATGCGGTCATGCATTGTTTAACAATGGGGATACGTTCTGAGAAATGCGTCTGGCGACTTTGTCGCATGACTATCATAGAGTGTACTTACACAAATCTAGATAGTATAGCCTACTACACACCTAGGCTCTATGATACTAATCCTGTGGGTCCACCATCATAGATGTGGTCTGTCATTGACCGAAACACTGTTATGTGGCACATGCATGTATTCTGAATTTGAGAGTTTTTGTCAGAGAGATTTGTGAAAAATAGTTTCTCCCACTCTGTGGCTTGACTCCCTCTTTATTAAAACATTGGTAAAATTATTATTTTCTATTAGGCAAGTCATTATGAAATTCTTCTCTATTTCTAAGAATGCTTCTTGCCTTAAAGTGTGTGATATTAGGACAGCTACACCAGCTTTCCTTTAGTTATTATTTGCATGCTATATCTTTTCCCATCTTTTCAGTCTTTCTTTACTCTTATATTTAAGGTGTGGTCTTATAAGCATCAGTTTCCACCCCCGCCCCATCTGATAATCTTTGTCTTTTAATTGAAATGTGTATTTACATTTAGAGTAATTACTGATATATTTGGGTTAAGTCTCCCCTTTTACTATTTGTTTCCTAATTGTTCCCTTCTCTTTGTTCTTTATCTTTCTTCTATTGTCCCTTTTAATTTAATCATCGTGTTATTCCTCTCTCTATCCTATCCTATTAGTTTGTTAGTTACATGTTGTTTTACTGTTCTTTTCGCAGTTATCATAGAAATTATAATATCCTTCCTTGATTCACTAAGGTCTAACATAAATTAATTCTTTTACCGCTTTCTGAATGAAGGAAACTGAGAACACTTTAGCTCCATTGTTGTGTGGGTCTCAGTCCATCGGCAGTGATGCTGTGGGCTAGGAATGCTCGAGGCCCTCACCTGGGCCCGGACCACTTGTGGTGGCCCCCACAGAATTTCCCCGCCTGGAGCTAATTTTGCGTCTGGACTGGGCCTTGCGGTTCTTATTAAGATTGCAAGATGCACCTCAGCAACAACCACCGGGGAACTCTGAAAAGGATTCATGACTCACAAGTCCTGGAGGGTACGCGGCATGACAGGGGCCACAAAGCGGGGTCACAGGTAGAAAGAGAGGGAGGGAACACGGCCCTGGGGCTCTGCTTTATTAGGGTCCAAGGTGGGGTGCTTAGAGTTTTGTGGGTTCACTCTTTATTGGCGAATTTAAAGCATAAAGAGTGGGAATTAGAGCGTGGGAAGGGAAAAGCAGGGTTACCCAGGGCTTTCTGAAAGGGGAACTTCATGGGCCGGGGCAGCCTGGTTCCTTGTCTAGTAGTGTGTTATACAGCTGGCAGTGCGTTTATTCGAGATGGATGTCTTTGAAATGGATGCCTCGGCAATTAAAAGCTTAATGTCAGGCACTTACATTGTAATCAAGAAGCTTAGTGTCAGACACTTACACTACATCCATTTACCTGCCTCCATCCTTTTGTGCTATTGTTGCGTGTGTTTTAATTTTACATATATTTAAACCCCTTCAGGGCAGAATTATTGTACTGTATAGTTAGTATTCATTTCTGTTTACCCACATCCTCACCACTCTTTGTGTCTACCTGCATCTCTGAGTTCCCACCTGAGACTGTTTCGTTCTGCCTGAAGAGTTTGCTTTTGCCTTTGAGAGGCTGCTGAGCATCTTGATCCAGTCAGGGACTGAGATGATTCAGGGGCCAAGCTGGGCTTCAGTCCTTGTGAGGGCTGGTCCATTCCTGGTTCCCTCTTGCTCCTTGGGTGTAGCCTCTCAGGATTTGGATGGAGAACCTGGGTTGCTTCCCAGGGCCCCTTCTCTTTGCTGAAGCTGAACTCTTTTTGACCCCTCCGCACCATGAGTTTGCGAAAAGCTATGCTCAGCTTCTCAGTCACTGCCTTTGCTTTTGGAATTGGCATCTGCTCTGTGAGGAAGAGTAGCCCCCAAACCCAGGGCTCCTCCCTGGGGCCTTCCCTCTTCTTCTGGACATGCAAATTCTCACTGTTCTGGGAGCTCGCCGTGTCCTTCAAGCAGGTTTTAGATGTACACGTGATTTGCCCCAGATCACATAGCTGGTTCTGGGCTGAGCACAGACTGAAATCTGGGACCCCCCCAGCTCTCAGTCCCAAGCTCGTCCCTGAGGCCATGAGTTTTATATGACTTCTGATTTTGGAGGGTTGGAGGGAAGAGGGGACAGACTCTCAATGGGGTGGGGGTCTAGCTATGGAGAAAGCAGGAGAAGGTACTGGAGGAGAGGAGGACAGACTCTTAGTGGGGTGGGGGCCTAGCTGTGGAGACAGCAGGAGAAGGTACTGGAGGAGAGGAGGACTGTTGGTGGCTCTGTGCTATGTGACCTGATCCTTTCCTGGAGTCGCAACCCCAGGCTTCCTGGCCAGCATGTGCCAGAGCCCTCCGCAGTTGGCTCAGCCTTTCAGTGTTGGCCAAACTAAAAGCCAATCGTAGACCAATGTGACATTCTTACATCAGCTTTCTACTAATGAGTGTAGTGACCACAGTAATATCTAACTATGGGACGGGCCTCCCAGGGGGGAAATAACCTGTCACAAACAGCAAGTCAGTATTTTCACTTGGAACCCTAAATTTCCAGGCCAGCCAGATCCCATTCTGTGGATGCTCATTTTTCTCAGGCTGAGAGTCTCGGCCCCCTTGGGGGACAAATACTCAGGCCCCTGTCGTGTGCATTACCTGCTGTCATCCTGGGCCACACACGTGTACTCTTAACTATGTCCTTGGACTTGGATTATTTGCCAGATGGGCCTTCTCTTGGAGGAAAAGAGGAAATGATGACGCTTCACCTCTGAGTGTTGCCATCTTTCATTTCACTTTCTCTCCAACCCTGTGGGTTTGCTTCAATTCTCAGAGAGTCACTTCTGATCCCTAGTACAAACTTCTTTGCTTCCACAGTGCATCTTCCCAGAATCTCCTTTTGGAGTCAGTTTGAGTCCTTCCCCATGTCTTCCATACATTGCTGCACAGAGAGAGGCAGGATGGCCAAGGGCTGAAGCGCACATTCTTACAGCAGAGAGTCCCAGTTCTACTCCAGTTCTGCTATTTAGTTGCTGTGTGAACATGAGCAACTTACCTACCCCCGTAGGCCTCAGTTTCCTCATCTGTTAAATGGGGATATGATAGGAATTTAAGATTACTGGAAGATCTAATGAGATGATAATTGCAAAAGACTGACTACAGTGTTGGGCACAGACTAAACACTCGATAACTGGCAGCTGCTGCTGGTGGTGTGGTGGCGTTAGCTTTATCTTAGGCTTGTTACCATAGATTTAAACTCAGAACTATTGTAGCCATGGAAATGGATCTTTTCTCCCCAAGTGTTGCAAGAACACGTAAAGATGTTTTAAGAATGGCTCCTCCCATCTTCTAACCTACTCAGAACATATGAAAACATTAACCTGGGTCGCCTTCCAGTTTCTTCTCACAATATCATCACTGAAGAGCCAGTTCAGACTCCTCCGTGGAAACCTCCCTGGTGTTTCCAGCAGACAGGATCACACTCCCCGTGAGTGCTACAGCACTTGCTGCTATCCTGTCAGAGGGAGCTGACAGTTTATGTGGATAGCTTACTGCACAAAGATACCTTAAAACACACAGCAGGCAGGCGGGGACCGCAGATGTATGGTTTTACATGCCCAACAGATCTGCCTGTAGAATGGTGGCAGGATGGAACTAGTTCAGAACAGGCGCTTTCGTAATAAAATGGACCAGGAGTCAAAGCCTATCTCTGTCAATTATTGTGTCATGGAAAAGTAGGGATAAGTGTTCCTACTCCTCAGGGATGCTGTTACGATTAACAGTACAATAGCTTACAGTGCTGGGCATGTACTAAGGACCCGAGAAATAGCAACTATAGTTAAAGTGTTGCTTGATTAATGAATTGCTTTAACAAATCAATAGGGACACCTGAGATTTTGGACATCTGCCTTCAGGATTGTAGCCTAAATACCAGCTCCCCTTTTACCAGATCCCATCCATCAAAGGTCTAAGTGAGCATATGGTCAGCTACATGCTGCTCAAGAAGAGCTCCCTAGACCTGGTCTTGCCCTGCCAGCTCTCCCAGTCATGAAGCAAGTGCAGATGAATTAGCAAGGCACACTTATGAAAACCAGACCAGCCCGGAGGAGCTTCTCATGTTTAATACATTGCAGACCCAGCGAATTGTAAAAATAAATTAAGGCCTGCAATGCTATTATTTTTTGAAGCTCTTAAAATTTTTTTTTCTGTTTTAACCACAGGGTGAAGAAATATGTCTTAAAGCTATGTGATGCTTTTCCTGTGAAGTCTATGTGTCTTGGGTTTAAATTTTGAAGCACAAATAAAAATTTTTAAAAATTGAAAACACCACACAAAAAACCATTTGATGCTTTAAACGTGATGGCATCTTCTTACAGTTTTCCCGATGACTTGCCCCGATCCTGAGGGTGTCACGGGCATTTTCTTTTATTTTTCCAACAAGACAGTCACCTGAAAGAGAAATCATGACAGTCTTAAATACCTTTCTTTGTTAAATGCATCTTAGACCACATTTATGCTTAGCAATGGAACACTAGCTGTTGGAATGGGAACCTCCTTGGGGGCTGGATCGTGGACCAGAGCTGGAGTGGCAGCGTGCAGTCAGGAGGGGCTTCCTTTGGCCAGCTGCTTCTTAACCTTTTCCAGGTGAGGATTCTCAGGAGGCCTCGGGCAGGATGGTCTCCGACGAGTCAGGCACTTCACTTGAAGGGACAAGCTGCCCAAGATGGCTTGGCAGTGCTGAAACATTGCCAGACTGGAACATAGTGGTGAGGGGAGCCGTCTGCTCCTGTGCAAAGATAAAGGTCACTAAGCCACGCTGCTTCTAAATTGGCCATTTTAACTTGGACTAATCCCATTCCTTCTTTCACAGCCTGCCTGTATCTCCCCCCACCCCATATATATTAGTGCCCCCAAACTGACTAAACCAACCCCAGTTTTAGCCTCATTTGGACATAGCCTGTGAGATACCCTTGCTCTCAAATCAGAGGAGTAGATTTGCTCTGCTCCTAGGCTTTGGGTCTCAAGGGGCTTCCTCTCTCCCTTTTCAGGCTTCCTCACTGTTTCCACTTTTCTCTAAATCACAGTGCCAATGCAAGCAATGTAACAGCTGCTGGACTAGAGGAGAATATCTGGAGTCCTCTGGCTTACGCTTATTCCCTGGACACTGGAAAAGGAAGTGAGATGAGGGAGAAATTCCTAAATTTCCTCTGGTCAAGTGGTGTCCCTGCCTTTGTGTCTTTTAGATGCTTTCTACAGATGGGTGCCTGCTTCTCCTGTGCATTCCTCCTTCAGACCCACTTCTTATCCTGTGTGTGAAATCTGCAGCAAACTCTGTTCGTCTCCTCTTCCATCCAGTTCAACCCTATCTAGTCCAATTAATCCCAAACTACGGGCTATCAGCACTGGGAGCCAGCCACTGGGGCCACTTGGTCTCTGCCTCCAAGAGTTCAATTAACTGCTGTAGTAATTTGTTATTATAAATTGAACATACGTTAATTTTAGAAAACCTAAAAGCTAGAGCAAAATGGAAAGAAAATCACGTTTAATCACACTCAGAGATTACATCTTGATAACCTTAAGTAAATATAGGTATGTATAGAGTTCATTTGTATCCAAATCCACAAAGTTGGATTCTGATGTTTTAATTACATGTTAATTACACGTTGCCCTGCATTATTTCCTCGTGCTTTTTATTCATAAGAGTTCTGTCTGGACTAGGAGGCAGAAAACATTCTTTTCCTTTCTGAGCCTGGCTTCCGCATCTGCAGCTGTGGTGGATGGCAGCCTCGCGGCTTCCCTGGTGTGAATGTGTTGAAAGGCTGAAAGGGAAGTAAATTGTTACCTGTGAGTAATTAATACTGCTTTATCTCTACGTGTCTCCTAAGACTGAGTCCACAATACGCTCCCAGAAGAAAGACTGGGTCGGTTGTGTTTTCGGTCCTGGGAGTGTGGCCTGTCCACGTAACCCCACCAGAGGGACAGCGTCTCTCACACCTTGGCTAGTTGGGAGAATCTCCCTGGGCTCTGAAGACAAAGGGTTAACCAGAGCAAAGTCTCAGAGGGCTTTCAAAAATGCAGCCCCTTTGCAGAGGGACCTCAAAGCCTCTTCCAGAAGGAGCAGACGCTTATGGGGAGCCTTATCTGTGAGAGCACTCACCAGGAAAAGTTGTAGGTTTAATGCTCTACAAAGGCGCTGCTTTCTTCTCTTCGGCTCTGACTGGAGTTCTTAAGATGGAAGAAAACTGTTGGCCACAGTTCTAAAAACTCCAGATAAAGGCTTTGATTTGTTAATTAAATTTTTACTATCTACATTTGATATCTCAGCCAAATTGTATCCGCCGCAGGAACAAGAAAGTCTCTCACTTCAAAGGGGCGCCCACTCGGTGACCTGTAATTATGGAATTTACTGCGGGGTGAAGCGCTGTCTGGGGTGCACCTGCCGCCCTAGCGCCCCCCAGGCTGCCCCCAGTAACAGCCGCTTGTCCGGGTCGATTCCAAAGGGCCCTGACTCTGCACATGCGCACAAGGGCCCAGCCCGCACACCTGCCCCGCGCGGCGCCCGCCCGCAGGTGCCAGCGCCCGCCCCGCCCACCCATACGCCGGCCCCGCCCACCCGCCCACTCTGAAAGATTGGGCCTCCTGGATGTTTCGGTGAAAAATGGCTTCTTTTAATGAACAAGTTGAAAGGCCGGAGCCACGCTGGGTGAGGTCACCTGCTGGCTGCTGGCTCCAGGCAGGGTCTCACCCTTTCCAGAGAGCTTGACCAGACCCTCCCGCTACTCGGCAGGGGCCACGTCACCCTCTGGCCTTTCGTTCCCTCTGGGACAGGAACACTGCTAAAGGATATTTAGAGGTCCCTACATAGGGCTGATCACCTGAGAAGAACGCAGTCACCGGGCTGCGCTGGCCAGTTTTTACGTGAGTAGAAAAGAACGCTGCAAATTGACTGTCTGTGGGACTCCGTTTCTACTGTTTGGCCTGAGCTTTGCCTTGACCATAGGCTGAGCAGAGCCAAGTCTTGATCTGAAAACGAGCACTTCTGCAGGGCTTTCTGGTGGACTAATTCCAAGGCAGGCTTCGCTTTTACTAGTTTTTCTTATTTTCCTTCATCTTTATTTTTAAAATTCAATTTTGGCACTATGGTTTTAAATATATATAAAAAACTCTCCAAACCATTCAGGAAAGATGCAAAAGTATAAACAAACTGGTCAAAAAGTACAGAATTCGATTAAAAAAGCAATTTGAGATCTGTGCAATTTTCATAGAATAGACCGAAACGGATTTTTTTCTCAGACGGAAGGCCTGGTTGTTTTGACTCGTGGTGGACGCAGTCATGACCGTAGAGCTAGTCTGCATAAAGGGGGAATTCATGCCGAGAAGAGGAAATGGGCAGAGAAAAGAAGCACTTTCTAGTGACTGTGTCCTGCATAAAGGGTACAATCTGACAGGAAGCAAATCGATGTGGAGCTGTTCATCTGGGGCTGAGGATGCGGGCTTGCTGATGGTCAGCTGGGGTCGCCCTCTTGTCTCCCTCCCCCGGACGGAGGCTGCTCACCACCACCCGCCTGCTGCCCTGCTCTCCACGAAGAAGGAGTCTGCTTTCATCTGTTCTTGCCAGGCTTCTTCTGAAAAGTGGTGTCTGAGTGTCACTGGGAGACCTTCACCAAGAAGGAGCTTCACCAGGAAGATGTCAGCATGTTCTAATGCAGACCTTGTCACTTGAAGGAAGAACCTTTTTAGAAGCCCCAAACCCTGGTATCCCCTTGCCTGGAAGCCACAACACTAGGTCAGGGAACCATAGAATGCGCAGTGAGGAAGAGAAACCAATGGTAGATGACAGCAGTAGCACTGGGAAGGGTGTGTGCGTGCGTGTGCGTGTGTGTGTGTGTGCGTGTGTGCCGTCATGACACTCAATGTCTTAAAGACCAAAGCTAAATAATCTATTTCAGAGCATTCAAATGGATGCTTCTACTACTAGCATTTATTAACACATACATATCCCAGGCTCTGTGCTGAGTAAATTCTTTCCATCTTTTATCCCATGTAATCGTAACAATAATTTGTGAGGCAGGTAATGTTATTGCCATTTACCAATGAGCAAACTGAGGCTTAGGCCATTTTAACAAGGTCACACACGCAGTGAGTGGTGATGCCAAGATTTGACCACCAGTCTGTGTCTGTACCTTTCTCTTCTATTTTACACTGTTCCTTAAGATGGAGAGAAGAGGCTTCATAGGAAATAAAAGTGTCTCTTGGATGCAATAAAATGTCGGAAGGTTGAGTTTCTCTTTGCTGAATTGTGTCTGGAATGATGCAGAGTCGGGGAGTAGCCAAGGCCACGTTTGTGTAAACATTAGAAGACATATTCTGTTATTTCCAGTGAATTAAGCTCATTATGCCGGGAATCTCTGCCCTGCCTCCCCAGATGATGACAATACTGTTTATAACTTGGCTGTATCCTGTGAGTAATTTATTTTGTCAAGTTCAAGAAAGAGTAGGTAACTTCAGATCTTAAACAACAAAAATCAGAGAAGAAGGATTACTTATAGGAATAAAGAGAAGAGAATGCAGCAACCCCAAATTCGAAGCTCAATATGAAATCAATGTGTCTTTTTCGAAATGTGCATGAAGTCAAGAGATTCTAAGCCAGAGAAATGGAGATTGTGCTACGACATCCGTAGTCTATTAGTGCTTCCAGAACATCTTCATATCGTTGACAGAATGAAGTCAGAAGTACCTTCAAAACGAAAAATGGTAAAAGAGGCATCGATGTGCTTTGCATGATGAACTTTTTGTGTGACTCGGAATCCAGAGGTTGGTTAACTAACCATGCCTATTGTGAGTTTAACATGAATATTGTAATTGTGTTTGCCCAAAGCCTGCCCATCTCCTCTTACACACCACCCTCGGTGATTCAGCAGGAAGGCATGACAGAAGGGCAAGGGCAAGGAGAGGGGACTTCCGAGGGGAGACTCTATCCCTAAACCTCGGAGGAGAGACACTTCCTCCAGAGGGTTTTTGCAGCGTGACTTGAGGATGGGGCTTGAGGATGTCCCCGCATGTCCTTATCACCTCTTGCCATGTGAGAGAAAAGCATACAGTGAAACCTATCTTAACTGCTGTGGTTCATGCTTCCCAAAACATCATGAAAACTTTGGGACTATTTGACTATTTGACATGAGTTTGGTTTCTTATCTGTCCAGTCACTCAGAGATAACAGTGGGAAAGTGAGATTAAGATTCATATCCTCATAAATCCTAGAGAACGGGGTTAAAACTCATTTGAAGTCTCTTTAGTCATCAGCTATGTGAAAGGCCACAAATTAAGATGGATACAGGTGGCCTGGGATCAATGTTGACAGGCCTGGTAACTATCGTCTGCTCTCTCTCTCTCTCCAGGGTCTTTTATGAAGTGATTTGAATGTTCTAATTAAACATGGCAGTGGACTGCTTCCAGACGTCACTCTTCCAAGCTAGAGGAAAGCTTGGGGTTCCAACCTGCGAAGTGTGTACCCAGCAAGGGACTTCTCCCTAACTCACTCTTCCATTCCGGGGAGCAAGTTAATGAGAATACACATGTGCATTTTGACAGATCCTTTCAAATAGTGTCAGTTTGGCATAGGTGGAGTAGAGGAAATCTCCTTGGACACAAGGTTGGGGCAACTCCCCACCCTCAGCCTTCATTCCTGATAACCTTAGGAAGATAATCAGCCAGTTTGACAGGAAAGCCCTGGAAGGGCCATCTTAATGGGACATTTTAAATGGGAGGAAAAGCAGTTGGCTTCCTCCATAACAAAGAGAAGAGATCACAAATGGAGGTATATATGGAGAACAGCCCGGGCAGGGCTGACTGGAGAAGGCACAGGGCAGCACAGCTCTGAGCTTGCAAGGGGAAAGAGGATGAAAACATTAGGCTCAGGAGGTGAGCTTGGCAAGCTGCCTTCGTGGATCAGAAGTGACCTGGCTGGTGGCCTGCAATGACCTCGGCCAGTATCTTGGAGAGGCTAGGTTCTACCTGCACCCTCTGCAGCCAAATGCCTGAGTGGGAATCCTTGCCCTGCCACTTAGTGTCAGGTAACCTTGGGTAAGGTCATTCATGATCAGAGTATGTTAGTATGTTATCTCCCTTTCTGATAAAGTGGGGCTAGTGATAGCATCCACTCTATAGTGGTTGTTGTAGGGATTAAATGGATTAATACATGTATGTCCTTAGAAGACTCTCTGCTGCATAGTTATCACTTATGTGTCAGTTCGTGTTACTAGATGCAGGCTGAATCCTTTTCTCGTGAACTTTACCCATCTCCTTGGCATACCTTTTGGTCAAGCTGAGAGATGGTATGGTAAAAGCAGTCTTCTACCGTAATCAGCCAAACACCTACCCTTGTCCCTTCTGGATTTGGAGGGAATGACATGAACTGGAGAGATGATCACCCTCCCCTGCTTTCAGGAGACAGGTACACTGCACGATGGGCCAATATGGAATAGGGGGTGCCTCCACCAGAGGGTCTTTGTGTGGACCAGGACATAGCTCTTAGCTCTCCCTGGAGCCAGTAAGATGAAGAGCATGAGTCTATGTCTCAGCTCTGCCACATACGAGCTGTGTAACCTGCGGCAAGTCATTTTCCCAATCAGTGCTCCAGGTTCATCACTAGGAAAACGGAAATGATAAATAGTGCTTCCCTCCCAAGGCTGTTGGAAGATTAAGTGAGTTAGTACATGTAAAACACTTAAAATAGTCCCTGGTGTGTTGTAAGCATCATATAAATGTTAGTTCTCTCTACTATTATTTTTATCAACTGTGAATAAGAACCTAGGTTCTTGGGGACACAGCTTCTGAATGCCAAGTGGAAGAGTTAGTCTTCATTTCTTAGTGAGCCAATAGATATTTATTTATTTATTTTGGTGAGGAAGATTCACCCTGAGCTAACATCTGTGCCAATCTTCCTCTATTTTGTATGTGGGTTGCCGCCACAGCATGGCCATGGGTGAGTGGTAATGGTCCATGCTCAGGAACTGAACCAGGGCCACTGAAGCAGAACGTGCCAAACTTAGCCACTAGGCCACGGGGCTGGCCCCATAGACATTTAAAAATACTTACTCTGTCAGACACTCTGTTAGACCCTGGGATACAGAGGTGTGCAGGACTCAGGCCTTTGAATAACACGGAGATGGAGAGAGAGTAGAGCTGGTGCTTACACAATGAGCAGGTGTTAACCAGGCAGTTAGAGCTGAGGAAAAATAGCAAAACAATGGTGGGTATTTCCCAGTGCATTGGGAACAGCAGTTGTTGGTTTGGGCAGAAGCATGGAGTGGGTGGGGCAGGTGAGGATGAGGATGGAGAAAGAAAAAACCGACTCATGGAGGATCTTTATGCCATGTGGAGTTTGGACTTTGCATTGAGGCAATGGGAAGTCATTGAGGGCATTAAGAGGAGACACAGTATGCTCAAGGTTCTGATTTGGAGTCAGTGTGTAGAGTGGAGAAGGAGATGAGGCTGGAAGCAGAGAGAGCTAAGAGTCCAGGAGAGAAGGCAGCTTGACCTGATCAAGGCGGCTGCATTAGGGGAATGGGGAAAATTCAAGAGCTATTTATAGGTAGTGTTTTAGTAAATAAGAGGTGGACAGTGAAGGAGAGAGAGAGAGAGGAATTGAGGATAAATCTCAGGGTTGTAAAGTTGTAGGTATTAGTGAGTTCTTAAATTTTTATTTTATTTTATTTTATTTTTGGTGGTGTTAGGAATAATTCAGAGGCAGGGAAATTTCAGAATGCTGAAGAACAGGATGATTAAAGCAGGCATTAACGTTTGATCGTCCCGGACTGGAGAACTCCTTTTCAGCACCTGAGTTCTTAGCTCTTAGGAGAGCCAATTTCCTACTTGCTTGAAATAAGCATGACCATGTGATTTCCTTTGGCTAACAGAAAAGCATTTTATTTTTGGTGCTCGTGTCGCACCTTTCTCTTCCCCTGCCGTGGGAGGGTTGGGAGCCAAGAATACATGGAGGTGCCCTAAGATTGGATCACTGAGCCCACACATGGAACCCAGCTGCCGTGGAGAGCCACTCAGATCTGCAGAGGACTTCGCATGAGCGAGGAATAGCTTTTGTTGTATTAAGCCGTTGAGATTTGGGGTTGTCTGTTTCCAGCATAACCTAGCCTATTCTGACTCTATGGTGGTGAGAGAATGAGTGAGATAACGTATATAGAGCACCTTTGACAATGCCTAGCACATACAGTCAACAACGGGCTGCCATTATCTGTATTAGTTGTGACCCTGGCACTAACTTTACTGGTGGCCTGGATCCGTCAACTACCTACCTGAGTCTCGGTTTCCTACTCTATAAAAGGAGTTAGATGAGAGGATCAGTAGAGACCCTTCTAGTACTAAGACCTCGTGGATAAATAAATCTGTGAATGTTGGCAATGGGGAAGAAATGAAAAATGAGGAACTGTGGAGTGTAATACTGGGCAGATCCAAGGAGAAGCAGGAGATCAAGTGGTTAGACTCTCAGTTTCCAGCTGCCCCTGCAGAGATTGTCCTCTTCCTCCTCAGGGTTCGGGGAGGGTGGGGAGAGAAGACCCTGCTGAAGACTCAGAGCTGACCTGAGTCATTGGGTTATTTTTCCCTCTGTAGAATCAACGGGATTTCATAAATTTTTTCTTATAAGGTTACAATGTATTAAGAATCCTTGGACACTGAAGTCCTTATCCCTAGGAATAGTAGTCAGGTGGTGGAAAAATCTGGAAGATAGAAGATTCTCACTAAATGTGTTTTTCCTTTCTCCTTCCTTTTCCAAGCTTCATAGCTAATGCCTACCTATCCTGCTCTGGGAGAAGTGTCTCCTTCCCTTCTGCTCGGACATGTACAAGTACTGCCTTATACGGTCAGTACTCATTTGCATGTACCCTTATATTTACTACTTACTGTCTCTGGCCTTCCATCTGGGAACATTTTCTTCTGCCAGAAGAAAGTATTTCATTTGGTATAGGTCTGCTTGCCACTTGCATACTTTGGCCCTTGTTGGTATAAAAGTGTCTTTATTTAACTTTTACTCTTGAAGAGTATTTTCACCACGTACAGTGTGCTCCCAGGTTGTCAGCTAATTTCCTTCTGTCTTTTCTGCTTTCCATTGCTTTTCTGTTGAAAATCAGTTGCCAGTCTAACTATTGCTCATTTGAAGTTACTGTGTCTTTTTTCTCTGGCTGATCATAAGATTCTTTTTGTCTTTTGAATTTCTTGCAGTTTTATTGTGATATGTCCAGGTGTGCATTTCTTTATATTTATCTTGCTTGGGGTTTGTAGAACTTCTTGATTCTGTGGGTAAATAATTAAAGGATTCATCCTTCTTTCACTTAACAAATATTTGCTGAGCACGTGCCCCAGAGCACTCCCAGTGGTGAGAAATGACCGGAAAGTAGGCAGCCTCAGTATGGAGGATTGCTCCAACTCTAGCGTAAGCACAGGTGCTTTGGGAGCACATTCTGCTGGGCTTGTTGTCTAAGCCAGTCCTGAGGGACACGTAGGGGATCAGCAGGCAATGCACGAGCAGTGGCTGGGGACAGGTGTCTGAATGTAGCGTCTGCATGTGCACGGCCCCCAGAGGAGGGGGCACGGAGGGCTTGTGGAACTGCAAGTAGGTCAGTGTGTCTGCACTGTTGGGCGGGAGCCTGAGAGCTCTGAAGGTGAGTGGCCACAGATGAGGCTTGGTTGTCAAATGCTCAGCTCCAGCTGCAGTGTCTCTTTTTGGCTTTAGACAGATATCTACTTCCTCTATGACATCTTGCCTGGGATGATTCAAACGACCTCAAACTCAGTTGGCCAAGGATCTGGCTTGTGTGTCCTAAATCTCAGCCCCCTCCAGAGCCCCAGCCCACGGTTCAGTTGCTCATGCTAGGGAACTGGGCCTGATTCTCTGCATGGCCTGATGGCTGGGTGTGACTTTGTCCTCTTTATCTCTGCAGTCTCGTCTCACATGATGCTTTGTTCTTGCCCTCTCCACTCCAGCTACGTTGACCTTCTTTCCAGTTTCTCAAACATGCTCCCTCCTGTCAGGTAGGTTTTACAAGTGATGTTTCCTCTTCCTGGAAAAGCTTCCCCTACTACCTCATCACTTCCTTGGAGAAGCCTTTCAACCCCCACCACATACGCCTTACACAGTCTCATCCTGTATCACATTTCCTCTCACAGTGCCAGCCACAGCTTGTAATTAGATATTGATTGCCATGGTTATGTGTGTAAATTTATAAAGGTCACTTTATAAATCCTGATATCGTCTCTCTCTTGATATATATGTATAAATATACATATATTTCATTTTTGTAGGAAAACAACAGCAAAGACAGGTCAGAGACAAGTCAACGGAGAAGTTCCTGAAGTGACTTGAGACTGGGGAGTCCTTTGCCTTTGACTGATGCTGTCAGTTGCAGATAGAATTTTCACTAAAGCTGGAGAAGTGCTGACAGCGGAGGTCAGAGAAATCTGGAATGGCCAAGTTGGCAAACACCATTCCCGCTTGGTGGGGCCCCCACCCCCTGCCGAGAGAGCTGTCCACTTAGGCCCCTGTGTTTTCCAAATAGTTTCTGTTTAGTTTTCATCTCTCAAGAAGAAAGCACATGAAAAGATCAGTCATAGGGCAGATTCAACAGGGTAAACATTAACTAGATATTGATCTGGACTTCTTTCACATCTGATGAGTAATGTGGTGAATGCTCAAGCTGAGTTGTATCTGGCCTGGAAAGTCTATATTGACTTTTGGAAGACTATAAAAGAGAAACAGAGGTTTCCTAAATGGGAACTGTTTTCACACGTGTAGATGGGTTGACTGGTCTGAGTCCCATAGAATAACATGGGGGAACAGGAGAAGACATTGTGAGACTCACCCTGGTCTGTTTTTGTCAAGCAAACCAAAAGGTGCAAAGGAGTTAATTTTTGAAATGACCAAACTCTCTTCCTGACTCGATTAATCTAGCTGGTGCTGCTGCTCACGTCCAGAGTGCTTGCTCTGTGGGAGAGCTCAGGGTGTTTGGCTGATGATCAAGGAGTCAAGGAAGCGATCTCCCTTCTTGTAGGGCCACGGAAGTCCTACTGCAGAAGGGATTCTTACATCACTATAATGTAATCACTATACATTATACAGCATCACTATAGCCACTGTTAGTGTGGGGGCCAACCATGGGCCTGGCAAACCAGGAAGTCACTTTGATTTCACAGAGCTGGGCTTATCAAAGAAAGTCATGCAAAGGAATCCTTTGCACGTTGCTGGAATCTCCCTAGACTTGGCTCCCCTCCTTGGGGTTTTGTTCTTCCAGTCCCTAGGGAGACCACCAACATTCACGTGCTCCGACTCTCCCACTGCATGATGTTGCAAGAGTTATCAACATTTTAAGTCTGTGTATTGAGCATGTGAAAAATACCATTTTTTTCCTCATAGACTGTCTAAAAGACACAAATTGCTTTAGTGATAAGATTGTTTCTGCTCTGATACCCATCCATGGCAAGCCCTCACAGTACTTTCAACAGGGCAGGAGGGGAGGGTCGTTAGCTTTGCTAAGGTTCATGATGTTAATATCATCATTCAGCTCTGTAAAATGAAGAGGAAAAACCTTCAGATGCCAAACATTTATTGGCTTCCAAGAATGAGCCCTAATATTCACTACAGAACCTAAAAATGTCCACATCCAAAATGGCAACCTGCCCAAACTGAGCGCATTTGCTGGATTGCTGATTGCCAATGTCTAGTCAAGAGTGGATTCTGAGGTGTCAGTTTTGAGCTCTCTCTCCCCTTGTGTTCTAGATCTGAGCACAGAGGCTGGCCTGAGCTTCCCTTTGGACAGGCTGCATTTTCTTGGAAAAAACATCGTGCCCTTAACTCAGGAGGGGGTGTTGTCCTGCATGCTGACATCCTTGTGAGGGCAGGAGAGTTTCCATTGCTGTTGTTCATTGCCAGACAGTTGTTTTCATCTGGTTTCAGACAGAGAAGACAAAGTAGTTGTATCTGTGCATCTTAAAATTCACCCTGCATGAAAAATAATTGTTTACTTCATTTTGTGCCAACTTTTAATGATGAGTTGGTATGTGGATTAAAAGCTCGGGCTTAAGCAATGAGTCTGAGGGAAGCTAAAAGTAATTGGGGGAATGTTGGAGACTTCTGTTGGTAACTTTCATGTTACAGGACCACCCGCTTTGCTGGTGAGGCACAGATTGTCTCTCCTTGAATCCTGCTTCTTGAAATGAAAGGTGAGATTAAATATGTCTGTTCAGGGCATTTTGAAATGAGGTCTTATCAAAATAAGGGAGGTGAACAGGAAGGGAAGGGAGAAAAACAAAAGGTCTAATTTTCTGTATCTCAGTAGGAGTTGAAATGTACTCAGATCGGTAGGGTCAGGAGTTTAGATACTTTCATGCTTGTTAACATCATAAGGAGCTACTGCCGTACATGACATCAACCACTTGCAAGCGAAGCATGATCAGATATACCCCAGGCCACAGAGAATCTGGAAAGTTTCCTACCCATTCTGCTAGCTAATCTTTTGGAAGGCAATTTATAAGCTCCATTTGATTAGGAAAAGCCTTTCTCTAGTACTTAGGTGGGGGTTGGAAGTCCTTTCATACATTTTCGTAATTAACTTCTGATACCCTAATGGGCACCTCATCCCATCCACATGCACAGATGTATTGAGCACTTATTTGCGAGCCACTGCTTAGGAATGGAATGAGGGACAGAGATGAAGTAGCAGGGCCAGTGTCCCCTGGAGGTGTAAGCCCCAAGCCCTGCTGTGGTGATGCTCAGGGGCATGGTTCTGGGCACTTGGGGCACATGCAGCCACCCAATCCAGTGTCAGCCTTGAACAGGAAGGGAAACGCCCCAAGTATGCACAGCCAGTCATCATACAGAAACACCGCCTGAGGCTGTCTGTGTTGACTGCTGTCGCAGCTATTGGTCATCTGCTCAGACACACGCCTGGCCTCACAGGGGTGGGGGCAGGGAACGGACACTTCAGCAAGAAGGCTCTCAAGTCAGAGTGAGACTCTTCCATCCGAAGTCTGATCCCAAAGGCTCTCCGCAGCCCCGGGGCCTGAGCTCCAGGGAGACACTGCCAGCATGCTGACGCTTGAAAGAACAGACAGCTGGAATGAATCAAACCCGAATGAAATCACAGCAGGTCTCACAATTGATACCTGAGCTCTCCATTGGAAACCGAGTGATAAAAAGTACATTGAAGAGGGGCCGAAAGAGAGTGTTAAAAACCTAAAAAGAATAAGAAAAGGTTTTGAAGAGGAGGAGTTTTTGGAAAAGGAGCCTTGACAAGGATTGCTGGATAATGGATAAGCTAGTTTTCTTGATGTATTATTCAAGTGTAAGTTGTGAGCAAATCTGCTCATGGTTCGTCTTACCCTCGGGAGGAGCAGGTTGGGAGTCATGGCTATCGGCTAGTGGTTCTTAAACTTTTTTGACTCTGACTTCCCCTAATAAATTCTTTCACATCCTGTCCTGGTAACATGCTCTCTCTCTCTCTCTTTTAAACACATACAACTTCAGGAAGAATTTCATGCAACCATACTTGCCCTTCCTACACGTTATGCGCTGTGGTATTTTCTCTTCTATTTCTATTCAATCTTTTCATTAATTCAGTAAAATACTGTTATTCAGTATTTTATCAAATTGATTTTAAATCAAGAGAGTAGATCTTAAAAGTTCTCATCACAAGAAAAAAAGTTTGTACCTATGTGTGGTGACGAATGTTAACTAGACTTATTGTGGTGATCAATTCCCAATATGTACCAATATCACATCATTATGCTATACACCTGAAACTAATATAATGTTATATGTGAGTTATATCTCAATTAAAAAATTGATTTCAAATATATTTCATTGTCCCTTAATGTTTTGAAGCCACCATTTGATAATTACGGGTCTTGAGTAGTGTATGTATGTACTGGGTTGCAAAGTAAAATGTATTTCTTACTGTGCGTTGTGGTCAAAAACAGTTGGAAACCACATCTGCGGGGTTAGGAGCCTTGATCCTCTTCCAGATGGTGAAGTTACCTGGAGGAGGCTCGAGGCAGAGGCGGAGGAAGGACTCGCACCAGCAAGTTATTTGAAAAGACGAGAGCTCATCCTCCGGCAGTGGGTCTACCCCTTCTCCATCCAAATGGGCCCTGAATGAGGAGAAGGGGACGGCAGCTATGGGCCATGCGGGGATTCTGCCTGCTGCCTATTTTGGTGTGTAAAGTTTATTGGAATACAGCCAAGCCATTTTACCTAGCGTGTGTGGCCGCTTTTGTGCTACAACTGCAGAGGTAAATAGTTGCAACAGAGTCCATGCAAAGCCAAAAAATGCTTAGTATCTGGCACTTTACAGAGAAAATTTGCCAACCCCCATCAGCGTCTCAGGATGTCTGCCCTTCCACAAGCACCTCTCAGGCTGCAGGCTGCCCTTTCCCGGCACCTCTTCCAGTCCGTCCTTGATGATCAGTTACCCTTGAATAACAATTTTGGGCTCAATGTGGGCCATTGCAGACAGAGTCCCCTCCCCACTTCCCACCCTCCTGGATAGGTGGCTACTGGGGGAACAACTTCCCACACAAAATCTGGGGCTTTGCACTCCAGGTGGGTTATCCGGAAGCAGATACTGAGATTGAGTATGGGGTGCAAGAGGAGCTCCTGTGGAAAGAAAGGTGAAGAAGCAGGACTGGGCAGAAGGAAAAGCTGGACTGCACTGCAGGCCTGACGAAGGCTCAGCCCACCCGACAGGGAGCGTTGGAGCCAGAGTCGGCCTCAGGGGCTCATCTCTGCGCCAGCCTTGTCAGTCAGCCGGCCTGGTCAAGGGGACTGCCCCGGCCTGGCGCCACCTCAGGTGAGGCCATTCTCTGCAGCCCAGGCCATGCTCCCTGCCAATGGGCAGTAAGTCCTTCCTGAGCGGCGATCTGGGCCATGTGTCTGAGTGTCCCGCTGTCTGCCTCTTGTGCCGCTCGACAGACTTCCCTGTACTCTTGGGGAGCAGCTCCTCCATGCTCTGGTGGGCCTCTCTTCCTCAGGGGAAGCTAGAGGGAGATTTATGGGAGACATTACAGTGCCCACTGCTGCGCTGGGGCTCCTGGTTTACCGCCTCTGCTCTCGGTCTGGGGTCCCCTTGCCCTCAGCCACAACCTCTGCAGTCTTGGTGTCTCACCCGGTGACGTGACTCAGACCCTCATTCCTGAGGGACCCAAGGTCTCTGTCACTGTGCTGTTCTCCAGCCAGGTTTGCTGTTCCCGTCCATGTACAGTCACACGGAGGCAAGAACGCACACAGGGAGGCCAGAGTGGGTCACCTGGAAGACCATGTGTAACAGTGCTCAGCCTCTCCCTGATGACCAGGGTGATGGCTCCTCTGCTTGATTGTCCAGGTGGCCATCAAGCTCATAATTTGGTGAGACTCCAGTGATAGTCCCCAGGTGAAAGTATGCCCGCTTGGGGACCAAGACCTGTTGCCCTGCAGAGCCCAGCTTGTGGGCATGGGAAATAAACATTCCCCCAGTGTGTCATTGGGGGTGACAGCAAGTGGGGCCACTTTTGCTTCTACCCCTTGACTCTTGGACCCATATATTCTTCATTTGGAGGCGCCACATAAAGATTTTCGATTCGGTGTGTCCCTGTGTCCCTGGAGTAGCACCCTGTCCTTGCAGAGTGTTCCTTCTGAGCTGGCCTTCCAGCTGTGCCCTCAGCAGGCTGTTCCAATGCTTCCACCTGGGAGGTGAGATATGTGATGCAGACTGTGGAGCTCATGGTCGTAGGCCCAGTCCCACACCTTCTGTGCCGCCCTGTGGGTCCCTGGGCCTGAAGCTCTCCTATGTGGGCTCCCTTGCCAGGTCCAATGCTGCATAAACCCTGGATAGTGGAGCTGGCTGAGGCTCTGCGGACCGGAGAGTCAAAGCTAAACCCAGAATGCAGGTCTATTCCTGTGAGAACGAACCACTGGCTCTTCCAGGATGAACGACACCTCACGTAGTCAACTTGCCACTAAGAAGAAGACACGAGAAATGGTGTCACACAGGGAGCTCAGCGTCAGTCTCTCTTGCTGGCAGACTGGGTGTTCATCAGTGGCGGCAGCAGCTGGATAAGCCTTGGTGAGCGGGGTCCCTGCCGCTGGGCCGGGAGCAGCTTCCATCGTGCTGGCCCTGGAATGGCTGACGACAGAGTCACTTTGTCTACTTTGTTCAGTGCCGCGACCATGGTGCGTGCTCTTCGGAGGTCATGTGACACTCATGACACAAAGATTTTCACGTTCACTGCCCACTCCCACGTATCCACTCACCTGCCCCTCACTATTTCTATGGCCATGCCACCAAGCCTCTCACAAGAGAGAACTAAAATCAGAGACATTAATAAACGTAGGCGACACATTAGTGCCCCTTGTTTCTCTAAGGGGCGGTGGAAGAAGTTCCCAGTTATGTGAGTATAAGTTCACACGGTGGCAGTCTTTCTGCTCCGGAAAACCGAGGAGGGAGCTTTCCTGTATGACACCTCCACTGGATGTATTTGTGACAGTCAGTGGTTTCCATCAGATTATAAACGAGATTACTTTCCTTGACAAGGTAGTTCAACTGATGAGAGGCTGTGTGAGTAGCTTCGACTTCAAGGAGGAGTAACTCTCTCAGGGTGGTCTGTGGGCATCAGCAACGGTGCGCTTTGCGGTGCAGTAGGGATCCTCAACCTTGGGACTATTGACATTTTGGGCTGGGTAATTCTTTGCTGTGTGCTGTTGTGGACTGAATGTTTGTGTCCCCCCAAAATCCATATATTGAAGTCCTCACCCCCAACGTGATGGTATTTGGAAGTGGGGCCTTTAGGAGGCGATTAGGATGGCATTAGTGCCCTTATAAGAAGAGACATTAAAGAGGTTGCTGTCTCTTTCTCTGTTCACCATGTGAAGACATGGTGAGAAGGCAGCTGTCTGCACGCGAGAAAGAGAGCTCTCACCAAAACCCAAACCCTGCAGGAGCTTGCTCTTGGACTTTCCAGCCCCCAGAACTGTGAGAAAATCTACTTCTGCCATTTGAGCGCCCCAGTCTGTGGTATTTGTTGGCAGCCTGAGCCAGCACACGTGCATTGTAGGAAGTTTGGCAACATCTCTGGTTTCTACCCCCTCGATGCCAGTAGCATTCCCCCAGTAGTGACGATTAAAACGTCCTGGACATTGCCAAATGTCCCCTGAGGGGTAAAACTGCCCCAGTTGAGACCCAGCGGGGTGCACACCAGGAGTGTGTCTCTGGTTTCATGTCGTTTAGCCTATATGAGTTCTGTGGGTTGGGAAAGAATGAAAGGGGGCTTCGTCCTGGGAAGTGGCCCTCACTTGACCACTTCTGGAGTCTCATTTGGTGGTGCTATGACAGCCTGAAGGTAGCTGAAGAAGAAATGCCTGTAACGAATGGGAACTACAACAAAACAAGGCACAGGTAGCACCCTCGGGGGCTCCCTTAGAGCTCCACAGCACTTCAAAGGACAGAGCTTGTGGTCCACACCGTCCTTCTGCTCCTCCTTCCCTAAGTGCTCTGCCGTGCTGGCTGGCAGAGAAACAAAGCTTAGTACCATTAATGACCTGGTTTCTTTCAAAGTTTCAAAAACATTGTCTTGATTTGGCCATTGTTACTCACATGGAAAATTCTGGCAAATAGATTTTGGAGAAGCTCTTTTTTAGACAAGTTTGGATGAGAAAAGCTTTGAAATTTGGACTAAAATCAGAGGGGAGACTCTGGTTAATTGCCTTTAAATTACCTGGGACTTTTGAGATGCTGAAGACAGAAAATATTCCATAGATGTATCCTGAGAAATCATTTCTGTCTGAGGTGCTTTGGCTCAGCTGACCTTTCAAGAAAGGGATGATGTGTCTATTTCCAATCGAACTTTCCCCCAAAATGGACATAACAATTGTAATATTTCATAACTTCCATCAGGTTATGAGTTTTAAGCATGGTCTCTGCTCTTTTCCAGATGTTTCTGGGACCATGAGAAATACAAAGTCACGTTCAGAGTTTATGGACAGGAAGGCACCACACAACACATGTGTGGATTGTTCCTTGGAGACCCCCGCAAGGTGATGGGCACCTGAGTCTGCAGACCCCACCCCCTCACAGCCACCATGAACACACGCATGGGACAGACCCAGGACTGTGCAGACCTCTCTCTGCTGCTTCCCGGTTTCCTTATAGTCTTGATTACAAAGGCTGAGTTTCAGAAGTGGCCAGCACTTTCTTTCCATGGTCTCTCTTCTCTGCCTCCCAGACTCTATTGAGCCACCAGCTCTTCCCTTTTCTCAGCAGCTGTCTGGTGGGAGTCACTCGCTGCCAGATGCCCACAGCACAGGACCTTGGGTGGATGGAGTTGCACCTTGTCTCCTGCATTTGTTGTTGTCTCTATTGATTTTTCTTGCATCCTTGCTGGGTCCTGCAAAGTCTGTTTGCCCTCGCTCTCCCAACACCATCTGTGGCACTGTCCTGTCCAGTCCTGGTACATGGAGATGCTTTGGTGAATGGCCCAACTCATTCGGTTGTGGGCCACTGTGCCCAGTGTCCTCCTGCTTCCTGTTCTTTGACCTTTTCCTGCTCTGTAGGGCCTCTTCCCTCTCCCGGGCCTCAGGTCTCTCAACTTTTGGTCTCGTCTGCTCTCCAGGAGCCATTGCTCTGACCTGCCTCCCGCTGGGTGTTCACCCACTCCCACTTCCTTTTCCTTCAAGACTTGTCCTCGGGCATGTCACTGAGTCTGGTCAACATGGGCAAAAGTGAGGCCTGGCAGGCCTAGATGCTAAAAAACTTCCAAAATGTGATCTTCTATGCTCTCTCCTCTTTTCTGACCAGATGTAGAGAACCCAGGGGGAGACTTTGAGAGGTGAAGATGGAGACGAAAGATGGAGGAGAGTAGGTCCCGGGTTCCTGGATGACTCTAGGAGTCAAAACACCCCAAACCATCCCTATCTCCTCTTCTGATCCTCATGGGCAAAATGCAAACTTCCGTTGGGTCGAGCCCCTACGATCTGGTAGTTGTTTGTTACAATAATTAGTCTACCCTGATTCATGCCCCGTCACTCCCCAAAGTCACCTCAAGCCGCTGATTGCTTTTTCTCACCTGTAGGCGCTGGACCAGCTTCCCTGGGGTTCCCGGATGCTGAGGGAGCTCTGTGCTCTGTGAGCTCATCTCCACAGCAGCTCGGGTTCCGCATTGGTCTTGACTCGTTTCTTCAGTGCCGTAGGTGAGATCTCTCCCTCCCCCACATTTCCTTTATTTAAAAATTTTATACTATTTGCACTGGCAACACAGATGTAGATTCCAATACTATGCCCCTAACCCGGAGCTTGCCTCCCTCGTTCTAAACATTGGCTGTGGCTCCAGGATGCCTGCACACCTCTCCAGTTGTAGCGTTTGGGGTTTCTGGGTGCCCCACCATTGGCTGGCCCCCTCAGAGCCCTGACACCAGGCTGCCATGGGCCTGAACTGAACCCCACCAGTTCCAGCTCCTTCTCTGCACAGGCAGCCCCAGCACTGTCACAGTTATACCCACTTCCTGTAACACCCACCTTCCATAAAGGCCCCGACATGGACAGTGGCTCTCAGAGGGCAGTGGCCACCCTCTCAGGGGTCAGGGGAGCTCTAACAGGCAGGGAGCAGACGTCTCTGGAAGGGCCGAATATCCCCACAGGGAAGGCTTGGCTTCTGTGTGGAGGCATCTCTGAATGTGTTTACACTTATGTGGACTTGTGCTCCAGTGTGTTTGTGTGCATGTGGACGTGTGCTCTGAGTGTGTTTGGGCCTGGTGGAGGTGTGCTCTGAGTGTGTTTGCGCTGTGTGGAGGCAGCTCTGAGTGTATTTGTG